>NW_005871478.1:677432-755210 GCF_000147115.1 Myotis lucifugus
TCGGTTTTACCTTTTTACCGGGGCCCTTTTTCACCCTTCCACTTTTGACCCCAATCCCTTTTTCCTGCCTTTAGCCCTTTTTCCCCTTCCCCCCCTTCCCCCCCCCCCCCCCCCCGTCCCCCCTGCTTCCTCCATGGAAGCCGCTATTGCTTCCCGTGAACTTAAGCGAAATAGGGCTAGTCAGTGAGCAAAGACTTAAACTAAAGAAGAAATACAAGTAACTAATATACATGAGAAAAGTTAACTTCAGAGATAAGTAGTTGCAAAGGAAAGATATCTCGAACACTTATTTATTTTTTAAGTGTTTTTATTGATTTTAGACAGGGAGAAGGAGTGAGGTGGGGGAGAGAGAGAGAGAAGGAAAAAAGAAAGAAAAAAACCATCACTGATTGGTTGCCTCCAGTGCGCACCCTGACCGAGGATCACATCTACAACCTAAGCATGTGCCCTGACCAGGAATTGAACCTGCGACCTTCTGGCCCACAGGATGCTCAAATAACAGCCACACTGGTCAGGGCTCTTGAACATTATTATTTTTAAAAAATATATTTTATTGATTTTTTTACAGAGAGGAAGGGAGAGAGATAGAGAGTTAGAAACATCGATGAGAGAGAAACATCGATCAGCTGCCTCCTGCACATCTCCTACTGGGGATGTGCCCACACCCCAGGTACATGCCCTTGACCGGAATCGAACCTGGGACCTTTCAGTCTGCAGGCCGACGCTCTATCCACTGAGCCAAACCGGTTTCTGCTAAAATACATTTTATTTTTAAAACTGAGCTATCAGCTGTTAAAGTGTGTATACATTTTTTGGGGATACCCTGTATATGCAGCAAAGATAGACAGAAACATGCTAGGATGGTTATGTAGCATGCTGATGATGATTATGTTTCCATACATTTTGATATTTTTATGATTTGAATACCAGATGTATATTACTTAAAAAATAAAATGTGGATTATTTCCTTAAATTCCTATTTAACTTTGCTAATTTTACTTCTTATTTTTCATTTGATCTATTGGCAAGTGTTGTTTCCACTAAATAAAATTATTTTGTTATCTGTGGCAGACAAGAGATTTACTGAATGTTCATGTTTTATCTACTTTTGGACACTCATTTAAAAGTATTAAAGATTTGATGGATACATATTTCTTTTTTTAAAATATATTTTTATTGATTTCAGAGAGGAAGGGAGAGGGAGAATAAGAGATAGAAACATCAATGATGAGATTGAATCATTGATAGGCTGCCTCCTCCATAACCCACTACTGGGGCTCAAGCCTACAACCTGGGCATATGCCCTTGACTGGAATCGAACCCAGGACCCTTCCGTCCACAGGCCGACACTCTGTCAACTGAGCCAAACCAGCTAGGTGGATAAATATTTCTTAAGTGACCCTATTGGAATTGTAGTGGTACAACAAACACAAAATACTCTTCTGGTAGAAATTAAAATAAAACTTGATGAGGCATGAACTTAAGCTGAGCTTTGTCTAGATATGTAATATGATTCTGTATCTAATTATAATTTAGTGCGATTTAGGGAGAATAACAAAAATTGTTATTAAAACAAAACAAACTATTAACAAGGATTGTACAACCTGGAAAAGAATTAGCTCAGGAGCCTTTGGTATCCTGAATGGGAAAGGTTCTTGGATAGTGTGAGCTCCTTCTTCCCTGTCTCTATAGAGGACGCCTAAAGCAAAAAGTGGAACAGATTTCCCACGTGGTGTCCAGGGAACAAGAGCGCAGCTCGTTCATGCCTCAGACAAGATGCAAAATAGCACGAGTAGAGAAGAAGCTAGTCAACTTCTCTCTTTCTCCACCCACTTTGTCTTCGCATCATTTATAGAAAAGAATCCAACAGAAGTAGGTGGCTCTTTTGTGGGTACTTTGGCAAAGTTACATGTGTTTGGAAAATACGAAGTCACGGTGTCAGCTATAAGAATGAGGATAAACAAACATGTGATATATCCAGACAGTGCATACTACTCAGCAATAAGAAGGAACAAACTAATGATACACACCACAAACAGCATGGCAGCATCTCAGAAACACGCTGTGTAAAAGGATTACACAAAAGAGCACATACTTCCTGGGCATGTCCTGGGGTGAAGGTGCTTTTCTGTACTTTGATGGGGTTTGGGTTACACAGGTGTATACAAATGTATAAGATTTGTGCATTTTGTATGTACATTTTACACCAATTATTGAACTCTAGTTAGTGATACCATGGTGCATTATTTAAGGGGAAATGCATTGGTGATTGCAGTTTACTTCGAAATTCATAAATGAGACTGGTGAATAGATGGGTCAAATAAGAATAAGTATAGTAAATTGTCAGTGGTGGAATCCAGCTGGTGGGAGTTCACTATACAGTGCTTTCCACTTTGTTGTATGTGTTCATCCTAAAATATTGGCGAAAAGATTAAACTTTTATTTCCTAAGGTTACATGGTATTTAAGAAGTTGATATTTTAAAATTTCTTTTTGTTATAGGTTGATGGTTTGCTTTCTGAGAGTCAATTGAAAGGAACTCTAGAAACCAGTAAAAGGCGAGATATTTACCAAAGGTAAAGCATACTCAATGTTATAAGCTTTCCAAGAACTGTACTTGCATTGCAATGAGCTGTGTTTACAGAATTGAAACTGTTTATCGAATTATTTCTTTCTGTTTTTATTAGTACAATGAAAAAAACTGATAATGAGAAATATTGAGGTAACAATGAAATTTTTCAAAATGTGTTTAAAAAGATTTCTTGCAATTATCTAGATCTATCAGGTCTAAATATTGGAATGATAAGATTAAATTGAGAATTACAAATCTTAAAAAGAGGTAACTTAATTTATTTTGTACTCTGCATGTACCAAGCAGTGTGGTCCACACTCTGAAAACTATTCCTGATTAATTCTCACAATACACCAGGAGAAAATTGAGGTTCACAGTGGTTCTTTAACTTCTTTAACATTACTTTGCTCTGAGACATTAGAGTGAAAGGGCAATAAAAATACCTTAAGTTTGCTGAGAAACGCAGGGTTCAGTGAAGGGAGAGGAAGAATGTTGCTGAAGTTGCCATGGAGGCTCGGGCTTTGGCCTATTTGAACCCAGTGGAGGAATTACATGGTGGCCTCACTTGGATCTAGGAGAAACCACCTAAACCTGAAGGTGGTGGGCTTGCTGTTGTGACAGCAGCTCTAGAAACTGCTGAGTGAACGTGGTGGCTGAGGCAGGATTGTGGGAGGTCCTTGGCCTGTGTAGGCCCAGGTCTGTGACCTGGTCAGAAATCTCTATTAACAATTCCAGCTTCCTTAAGGTGGGAAAAATGTTCTCTTGGTGGATAAGTGTTTCTGTTTTGTTTTGACATTTTTTTTTTTAATCCCTGGAAAAGTTTAAAATAAAATAGAGTTTAAAATTATATAGTCATAATGGACTAAATTGAATTAGATTATTAGTACTTTTGTATTGTTTAGGACATCATTAAGATACTCTGTGTGGCCCTAACCGGTTTGGCTCAGGGGATAGAGCGTCAGCCTGCGGACTGAAAGGTCCCAGGTTCGATTCCGGCCAAGGGCATGTACCTTGGTCGCGGGCACATCCCCAGTAGGAGGTGTGCAAGTGGCAGCTGATCGATGTTTCTTTCTCATTGATGTTTCTAACTCTCTATCCCTCTCTCTTCCTCTCTGTAAAAAATCAATAAAATATATTTTAAAAAAAGATAATCTGTGTGTTTGGGGTATTTAAAGAATTTATAACATTCAGAAGAACATTAGAGATTCATTCTACTAGTTTAAATGATTCACTAGAATCACTGGAAAAACTTACTGAAGTCAGGCATTCAAAGTGCTTAAAAGCAAAATTAAGTTTATATGAATTTTAAAGTGTCTAAGGGGATTTATTTTTTTTAAATTTCTTTATTGGTTAAGGTATTATAAATGTGTCCTCATCCCCCCATTAACCCCCAACCTCCCCCCACCCCCCACTCATGTTCTCATCCTCCTGTTGTCCATGTCCATTGGTTTGGCTTATATGCATGCATACAAGTCCTTTGCTTGATCTCTTCCCCTTACCCCCACCCTCCCCTACTTTCCCTCTGGGGATTGATATTCTGATCGCTGTTTCTCTGTCTTTGGATCTGTCCCTGTTCATCAGTCTATGTTGTTCTCTATATTCCACAAATGAGTGAGATCATGTGGTATTTATCTTTCTCTGACTGGCTAATTTAACTTAGCATAATGCTCTCCAGTTCCATCCATGCTGTTGCAAATGGCAAGAGTTCCTTCTTTTTTACCGCAGCGTAGTATTCCATTGTGTAGATGTACCATAGTTTTTTATTTTTTATTTTTTTAAAATATACTTTATTGATTTTTTTACAGAGAGGAAGGGAGAGGCATAGAGAGTCAGAAACATGGATGAGAGAGAAACATCAATGAGTCGCCTCCTGCACATCCCCTACTGGGGATGTGCCCGCAACCAAGATACATGCCCTTGACCGGAATCGAGCCCGGGACCCTTCAGTCCACAGGCCGACGCTCTATCCACTGAGCCAAACTGGTTAGGGCTGTACCACAGATTTTTAATCCACTCATCTGCTGATGGGCACTTAGGCTGTTTCCAAATCTTAGCTATGGTGAATTGTGCTGCTATGAACATAGGGGTGCATATATCCTTTCTGATTGGTGTTTCTGTTTTCTTGGGATATATTCCTAGAAGTGGGATCACAGGGTCAAATGGGAGTTCCATTTTTAGTTTTTGAGGAAACTCCATACTGTTTTCCACAGTGGCTGCACGAGTCTGCATTCCCACCAGCAGTGCACGAGTGTTCCTTTTTCTCCACATCCTCTCCAGCACTTGTTGTTTGTTGATTTGTAGATGATAGCCATTCTGACAGGTGTGAGACGGTACCTCACTGTTGTTTTGATTTGCATCTCTCAGATGATTAGTGACTTTGAGCATGTTCTCATATGTCTCTCATCCTTATGTATGTCCTCTTTCAAAAAGTGTCTATTTAGGTCCGTTGCCCATTTTTTGATTGGATTGTTTATCTTCCTTTTGTTAAGTTGTATGAATTCCCTATAAATGTTGGAGATTAAACCCTTATCGGTGATATCATTGGCAAATATGTTCTCCCACGCAGTGGGCCTTCTTGTTGTTTTGTTGATGGTTTCCTTTGCTGTGCAAAAGCTTTTTATTTTGATGTAGTCCCATTTGTTTATTTTCTCTTTAGTTTCCATTGCCCTAGGAGCAGTATCAGAGAAGAAATTCCTTCAGCATATGTTTGCAATTTTGCTGCCTGTGGATTCCTCTAGTATTTTTATGGTTTCCCGTCTTACGTTTAAGTCTTTTATCCATTTTGAGTTTATTTTTGTGTATGGTGTGAGTTGGTGGTCTAGTTTCATCTTTTTGCATGTATCTGTCCAGTTTTCCCAACACCATTTATGGAAGAGACTGTCTTGACTCCATTGTATGCTCTTGCCTCCTTTGTCGAATATTAATTGGGCATAGTGGTTTGGGTCGATTTCTGGGTTCTCTATTCTATTCCATTGATCTATATGTCTGTTCTTGTGCCAGGACCATGCTGTTTTAAGAACAGTGGGTTTGTAATACAGCTTGATATCTGGTATTAAGATCCCACCTACTTTGTTCTTCTTTCTCAGGATTGCTGCAGCTATTCGAGGTCTTTTTTTATTCCAGATGAATTTTTGGAGCGTTCGTTCTAGATCTGTGAAATATGCCATTGGTAATTTAATGGGGATTGCATTGAATCGATAGATTGCTTTGGGTAATATGGACATTTTGATGATGTTGATTCTACCAATCCATGAACACGGTATGTTCTTCCATCTGTTTATGTCTTACTCTATCTCTTTTTTCAGTGTCCTGTAGTTTTTCGCATATAAGTCTTTTACCTCCTTAGTTAAATTTATTCCTAGGTATCTTAATTTTTTTGGTGCTATGGTAAATGGGATTGCTTCTTTAGTCTCACTTTCTGTAAGTTCTCTATTGGTGTAAAGAAATGCCATAGATTTCTTTTTTTTAAAATTAAATCTTTATTGTTCAGATTATTACAGTTGTTCCTTTTTTTCTCCCCCATAGCTCCCCTCCACCCTGTTCCCACCCCCCCTCCGCCCTCACCCCCCCCCACACTGTACTCATCCATAGGTGCATGATTTTTGTCCAGTCTCTACCCGCATCCCCCACACCCCTTTCCTCCCCAAGAATAGTCAGTCCACTCCCTTTCTATGCCCCTGATTCTATTATAATCACCAGTTTATTCTGTTCATCAGATTATTTATTCACTTGATTTTTAGATTCACTTGTTGATAGATGTGTATTTGTTGTTCATAATTTGTATCTTTACCTTTTTCTTCTTCTTCCTCTTCTTAAAGGATACCTTTCAGCATTTCATATAATACTGTTTTGGTAGTGATGAACTCCTTTAGCTTTTCCTTATTTGTGAAGCTCTTTATCTGACCTTCAATTCTGAATGATAGCTTTGCTGGATAAAGTAATCTTGGTTTTAGGTTCTTGGCATTCATCACTTTGAATATTTCTTGCCATGCCATAGATTTCTTGGCATTAATTTTGTATCCTGCTACATTGCCGAATTCATTTATTTATTTTTTTATTTTATTTTATTTTATTTTATTTTATTTTATTTTATTGATTTTTTACAGAGAGGAAGGGAGAGGGATAGAGAGCTAGAAACATCGATGAGAGAGAAACATCGATCAGCTGCCTTCAGCTGCCTCCTGCACTCCCCCTACTGGGGATGTGCCCGCAACCAAGGTACATGCCCTTGACCGGAACCGAACCCGGTCATGCAAGGGGACAAGCACTGTGATGGGAAGAGGCCGCTGTGGGGTCCTCGGCTCTGCCTCCATGTGGTTACTCTCCCATTGACGGGCTGTGCTCGCCTTGTAGAACCTCACTTTCTCCATCTGGAGGGCGGGTGGCTCTGAGGGTTGAATGAGGCGCTGCCTGTAAACTGTTTAGCTTCCCGCTTGGTGCACTCTAGCTGTTAGCCGTATCCTCATTCTTAGTGTCCTCTTGGCTGGGTCCTAGGCTTGTGGGCTTTAGGGTAGGTGGAGAAGCATTTCCAAGTCCGGTGCTGTCCTTATTTTAGAGGCAGGACCCTGAAGCCCGGGGCCACTTAGCTTTCTGAGCTTTGGTTTTCATATCTGTGTGCCTCAGAGCTGGGCTGTGAGGATGCCAGGCTAATGGGTGGAAAAGCATTTACATGTGCATTTTATTTACATGTGTATTTTTATTTATTTATTTAAAATATTTATGACATATTTGCCTATTCACATAAGGTTTTCTACAGTTTAAAAAATATTATTAATGGTTTCAGAGAGAGGAAGGGAGAGGGAGAGATAGAAACATCAATGATAAGAGAGAATCATCGATTGCCTCCTGTTTGCTCCCCCCCCTTGCCCCCCCCCGCCCCCGGGATTGAGCCTGAAACGGGATCTCCTGGTTGATGGATCAACATTCAACCACTGAGCCACACCAGCGGGCTACATGTGTATTTTTAAACATAAGCCATATAATCACTAACTGCCTTGTCTGCTTAAAGTCTTATGTATGACTTTATAGAATAACTTTTTGGTTTTGACAATAGAAAAATCAATATATTTTTCTCTCTTTTTAAAATTTTAGGTGTATCCAATTAAAACAGGCAATCGACGAAAATAAAAATGCTCTTCAAAAGTTAAGCAAAGTAAGTATTACAGACACTCATATCCCAGAACATCTGTCTCACAGATGTTTCCATGCAGACTGACTCTCCATTTGGGAACCTGCGGACGCGTTTCCCAGATGTGGAAACAGGCTCCAGAGGTGGAGCAGCTTTCCCGGCTCACTGCCCAGGAGGGGGCACTTGGGAGGGGCCCACCTTTATGACAGAGCCATCTGCCTGGGAGGTAGCCCTTCCCACTGCAGAGCGTCTGCAGGACCTAGAAGGGAACACAACAAGAAGCAAGTAATTTAATTTTTCGTTTGGTTTACATTCTAACCATCTACATTTCTTTTCATCTTATTTGCCTAACGGAGGCCTAGTTTCATACTGCTATTTACTTTGTCTTCTAGCACATATAGGAGTTGTCTTTTTTTAAAAGTAAATACAATAGAAAACAAATACATTTTTCAGTGAAATGGACTCATGTTCTCTCCAGGCCGATGAACCCGCACCTGTTGGGAACTATCATCAGAAAAAGGAGGAGGAGCTCAGTCTCTTGGACAACCTGACGCACCAACTGCAGGAACTTGCCGTGTCCATAAGTAGAGAAAGTAGAACTGAGTATGCCGCTTCCCTTCCTTCTTTCAGATGTGAGGCCACCAGTTTTAATGTTTCACTCAGGATACAGACACGACAGTACAGCTATACACAAGTGGCCGTAGCAGGAGAGTCAGTGGACACTGGTCACAGGGCACAGTAGACAGTGTGAGAGCCCAGGAGTCATGCAGAAGACCCCAGTCCTGCTTGGTGGATGTTCAGTGACGTCAGACAGCCGTGTTGTGTGTTTGTCCAGATTTTAGAGCTGTTTCTGGTTTGAGGGTTAAGTTCAGTACCAGCTACTTTGTCCTTCTCAGGACTGGAAATCGGTGGGAGTTCTAGAGTCCTTGCACCTCCATCCTTAGCATTTTCCCAGGATACAGCATAAAGATAAGGGAACAGCCTTGGAGGACTCGGAATAGTTGATGTGTTCCTTTCTGCTTCCCACAAATTGGGCTTGTTTAGACCATCAGGTTCCTTCCACTTTGCAAAGGCTGTTACCGCCCTCCAGCAGGAAGCAGGGCATGTTTGTGCCTTCAGCTTTCAAAGAATAGTTATGAAAGGAGAGCGTATGCAAGCAGATGATCCAAATAATTTTTTTTTTACATACGAACATTGACATTAAAGGCAGCATCTTTATTTTCGTACATTTTCACACATCTGTTTATTTAGCTTTTCAGATCTCGACTTTGTTCCCCAACTAGATGATAAATCACCTGAGGGCAAAATTGTGACTTCCCTTCTTTCCCCCTCCCATGGGACCTGACACTTTCTGCTGCAGTCTTCATATGAATACTACACAGCACTTCAGCAGTATGTTTGGGGCCACTTTAAATGACAGAATTGCCAACAAAAAGCACAAAAATGCGAAATTCCTGGTACTAAATAGACTGTAAAAAGGACACTTGTTTTCAGTCCAAGAGCCGAAAAGAGAAGGCAGGGTGTCGCCTTGTTCAATCTCTGCTGTGAGCGTGTGCATCGGGCAACTTGAATTTTTTTGCTGCTTTGCACTCATCTGTGCAAGAACACAGAAGCACTGCAAGTGTTGATTGGGGGTTACCAGATACATTTTAGCAAGTAGGTGAATTTACAAATACGGAATCTGCAAGTAGTAAGGATCAACTCTATGCAGAAGTCAATATGTGACAACAGAGGCACAGGAGTAGCTAAAAGGGCCGGCAGGGCACATGGGATGATATCATCTTAAAGGTCTTTCATTTTGGGTGAAATGTAATATTAATTCAGGTTAGACTATGATAAGTTAGGGATGCATATTGTAAAACCTAGAGTAATCACTATCAAATAAGGTAAAGAAGTAGCTTAAAAAACCAACATAAACAATAATAGGGAATCCTAAACACGACCACTTTAAAGGTAAGCTTCTACAACGTGAGCTGTAGGAGTCTCCCAAGCACACAGTGTCTGTCACGCTGTAGGTGTCCTGTAAACATTTGATGACTTTGCTGAATGTTGAATGAATAAGTAACGCTCAGAGATTTAGTGACTTATCCCAGCCAGTATTATTTGAACTCCTCTCCCTTCCCTCACCTTCCATTTTACCTCCTTCACATCTTTCCAAAATGTCTTTCTCTTCCTCCCTAATGCTTTTTTCTTAGTCCATACTGTGGCCCTGTGTCACTCTTCACAGCCATCTTTCCTTTAGCCCTTCCTCCAGTCTGTCCCCCATGTGTAGCCATCTTTCTAAAGTTCGGAGCAGATCCTGCCCTACTCTCACTTCATCTTAGGGACTTTACATCTTTGCATGATGCTCACCTGGATGCCTTCTGCTCACCTCTTCGCAGCCTCACCTCTCGCATTTCTCCAAGCCTGTCCTGCATTAGTGACCTACTTGAGGTTCCCTGATCTTGAGCCTCCTTTCTCCCTTCCTCCCCCTCCTTGCTACTTCCTTTTACCTGATTAACTCCAACTCATCTCTCAAGACCTATTTCTGAGTGTTTCCTGATCCGCAGCCATGCGGTCTAGGTTAGGTGTCCCTCTTGTGTTTCCTTAGCATCCCGTGTGTCTCCAGGCTAGTACCTATTGAGCTCTGGAGTAATTATCCATTTTCTAGATGCCCCTTGGGGACGGAGAATTGAGTCTGGCTCACCTGTGTAGCCACTGTGTCTGACACGGACCAGCGTCGTCAGCGCTGACCTTTATTACAAGCGTGCTGTGGGCAGGCGCTGTTCCAAACACTGCGAGTCGGTAACTCATGAAGCAAGCTGTTATTATCTCCACTTTATCAATGAGGAATGAGGAGCTTATGACTTACTGCCTGTAAATCACAGTTATTCCTCAGCAAGCAGGAGTAGAGCCAGAATTTAAACTCGGAGTCCGTGCTCTAAGCACTGTGTGCTGATGCTCAAGCAGTTTGCTGGGTAGATGAGTCCAGGACCAGAGTGCACGTCTCTTGGCCTCTAGTCCCGCGCATGCTCTCCCTGTCACTTGCCTTCCTGCTATATAACTCCTTCACCACGCAGCCCCTCAAGTCCCATATTCCTAGCTGGATGGTAGAAACCATTAGCCGTGCTTTTTCCTTATTTTCTTTATTTGCTAGTTTCAAATATGGCCAGTTCTTCTATGTAGAGAAGTTACACTCATACTTCACCTGTACTATTTCAAGTGATCCTTGTCATAGAATTATTTTTTTGCAGAATTGAGGCATTTACCGAAAGAGAGGAAGATAATGATTTTGCTGAAGAAGATGAAGAAGACAACGATGATGACAAAGAAGAAAGTGAAGAAAGTAGTGGGGAGGAAGAAGAAACAGAAGAGGAAGAGGAAGAGGAAGAGAAACAGGAAAATGAATCTCAGCGGCAGGCAACAGATGAAGAATGCATTGCTGTTGGAGATTTTATTGCTCAGCAGGCTGGGGACCTTACATTTAAGGCAGGTAGAAACAAGCCTGGAACCTAAACTCAGGACCAATTTGCATACCTAACAGGATAAGGAGGTTCTACCTGGGTACCTGTGTTATATATTCCTGATACTAAGTTTTTGAATGCTCAATCCATTTAAATAAAATAAGTAATAGTTATGATTTAATAAGCAGTAGTCTATATGAAATTGTTATCAAAGTTACATGGTAGTAAAATGGTAAAAGTGCAATGTTACTCTTCTACTTTTTATTTTATTTATTTATTATCTTTTTGTTAATTTTTCAATTGCAGTTTACATTCAGTATTCTTTTATATTAGTTTCAGATGTACAGCATAGGGTCAGACAATCGTATCCTTTACAAAGTGGCCAACCTGATATTTCAGGTACCTACCTGGCACCGTACATAGTTATTAAAATATTATTGCCTATGTTCCCTATGCTGTGCTTTACGTCCATGACTATTTTGTAATGATTACTTTGTACTTCTTAATCCTGTTTCACTCTTTTCACCCAGCACCCTGAATCCTCTCCCCTCTGGCAACCATCAGTCTGTTCTGTGTCTATGAGTCTGTTTCAATTTTGTTTGTTTATTTATTTTGTTCTTTAGATTCCATATGTATGGAAGTATATATGTGGAACTATGTGGAATCTATAAAGTGTTTTTCTTTCTCTGACTGATTTATTTTACTTAGTACAATGCCCTCTATGTCTATCCATGCTGTTGCAAATGGTAAGATTTTGTTCTTTTTTATGGCTGAGTAATATTCCATTGTATATATGTACTCTAGCTTTTTTATCCACTCATCTATTGATGGGTACTTGGGGTGCTTCCATATTTTGGCTATTGTAAATAATGCTACAGTGAAATAGGTGTTCATATATTCTTTTAAATTAGTGCTCTGGGTTTCTTTGGCTATATACCCAGAAGGGGAATGGCTGGGTCAAAAGGTAGTTCCATTTTTATTTTTTGAGGAAACTCCATACTGTTTTCCATTCTGAATTCCCACCAGCAGTACACAAGGGTTCCCTTTTCTCCACATCCTCACCAACTCTTGTTTGTTGATTTATTGATGTTAGCCATTCAGATAAGTGTGAGGTTTTAATTTGCATTGTGGTTTTAATTTGCATCTCTTTGATGATTAGTGACATTGAGCATCTTTGCATATGTCTATTGGCCATGTGTGTCCTTTTTGGAGAATTGTCTATTCAGGTCCTTTGCCCATTTCTTTTTTTAAAAAAAATTAAATATTTATTGTTCAGATTATTACAGTTGTTCCTCTTTTTTCCTCCCATAGCTCCCCTCCACCTAGTTCCCACCCGACCCTCCGCCCTCACTCCCCACCCACTGTCCTCATCCATAGGTACACGATTATTGTCCAGTCTCTTCCCGCATCTCCCACACCCTTTCCCCCCCCAAGAATAGTCAGTCCACTCCCTTTCTCTGCCCCTGATTCTATTATAATCACCAGTTTATTCTGTTCATCAGATTATTTATTCACTTGATTTTTAGATTCACTTGTTGATAGATGTGTATTTGTTGTTCATAATTTGTATCTTTACCGTTTTCTTCTTCTTCCTCTTCTTAAAGGATACCTTTCAGCATTTCATATAATAGTGATTTGGTGGTGATGAACTCCTTTAGCTTTTCCTTATCTGTGAAGCTCTTTATCTGATCTTCAATTCTGAATGATAGCTTTGCTGGGTAAAGTAATCTAGGTTGTAGGTTCTTGGCATTCATCACTTTGAATATTACTTGCCACTCTCTTCTGGCCTGCAAAGTTTCTGTTGAGAAATCAGCTGACAGTCGTATGGGTACTCACTTGTAGGTAACTGACTGTCTTTCTCTTGCTGCTTTTAAGATTCTCTCTTTGTCTTTTGCTCTTGGCATTTTAATTATGATGTGTCTTGGTGTGGTCCTCTTTGGATTCCTTTTGTTTGGGGTTCTCTGCGCTTCCTGGACTTGTAAGTCTATTTCTTTCACCAGGTAGGGGAAGTTTTCTGTCATTATTTCTTCAAATAGGTTTTCAATATCTTGCTCTCTCTCTTCTTCTGGCACCCCTATAATTCTGATGTTGGTGCGCTTGAAGTTGTCCCAGAGGCTCCTTACACTATCTTCATATTTTTGGATTCTTTTTTCATTTTGCTTTTCCGGTTGGGTGTTTTTTGCTTCTTCGTATTTCAAATCTTTGACTTGATTCTTGTGATCCTCTAGTCTACTGTTGGAACTCTGCATAATATCCTTTATTTCAGTCAGTGTATGCTTAATTTCTAGTTGGTCCTTTATCACAACCTCGAGGGTCTCACTAGATTTCTTGAGGGTCTCATTAAGTTTATCGGCAGTTTCTAGAAGGTTCTTGAAAAACCTTAAAAGTGTGGTTTTGAACTCTATATCCAGTAGTTTGCTTTTCTCCATTTCTGTCATGTGTGTCCTGTTTCTTTGTCTCCGCATTTTTTATGCTTCCCTGTGTTGGTAGAGTGGCTTTGTGTGCTAGGTGTCCTATAGGGCCCAGTGGCTCAGCCTCCCCAATTACCTGAGGTGGACACTCTTGGTGCACCCCTTTGTGAGCTTTGTGCACAGTCTTGTTGTAGTTAAGCCTTGATTGTTGTAGGTATCACTGGGAGGAATTGACCTCCAGGCCAATTGGCTGTGAGAATCAGCTGTGTCTACAGTGGGAGAATTTCTGTGCTGAAGGCACCCTTATGGGGCAAGACTTGCTTCAGTGGGGCTTTAGTGCTCACTGCGTCTGCCCCCTGAGTGTGTCCCTTATGGATCTGAGGAGTTGTAATCTGGATGGTACACTGGTTCTTGGATCTAAGGAGGTGCTAATTTAGCCTCTGCCTGAGGCTACCCAGCAGGAGCTACGAAGAGATCTGCAGATTCCCCTTCCTTGTTTGGGGTTTGGAGGTGCCCAAATGAGGCCCAGCTGTGAAGCAATGCAAGCTGCTGTGGGGCCTTGGGCCTTCTCTTGGAAGTTCTGGGTCTGTCTGGCCCAGCTGCAGTTTGTTAGGTAATTTTCAGATTGTAAAAGGCCAGGCCTTTCATATGCAAAAGCCTCTGCCGCAGCCTGGGTGGGGCGGGGTCTCAGGGGATCAGCAGGGCAGAGCAAGCAGCTATGGCTGATCCTCAGCCCTGCCCTAAGGGGCCCCGAGTCTCAGTGTCCCGGTAATTGCTGCAAGCACCTCTGAGGGAAAGCTGCCCTTGAGTTCCGAGTTCTGCCCGCTGCCAGACCGTCCAGTCTCTCCCCTCACGAGTCTGGGTCTCCAGAGACTCAACCGGAACTGGAGTTCAGAGCAGTCGGGGGCTTGTGACTCCCTCCCGATTCAAAAAGACAGCTGCATCCTCAGTCGCTAGCCCTTGCCGCGTGCGCCTCCGTACCTCTGCACTCCACCTCCGCAGCTTCTCTGAGTCTCAGTGTGCTTTTCTCTTCTAGTTGTAGAATTTCCACTCAGCCAGCCTTCCTGTAGTTCTGGATGATGTCCATTTTGTCTTTTAGTTGTATTTTTGAATTTTTTGTGGGAGGCAGCAATTTCCGGTGTTTATCTATGCCGCCATCTTGGTTTCTCCATCTGCCCATTTCTTTTTTTTTAATAAATATATTTTATTGATTTTTTGCAGAGAGGAAGGGAGAGAGATAGAGAGTTAGAAACATCGATGAGAGAGAAACATCAATCAGCTGCCTCCTGCACATCTCCCACTGGGGATGTGCCCGCCACCAAGGTACATGCCCTTGACCGGAATCGAACCTGGGACCTTTCAGTCCGCAGGCCGACGCTCTATCCACTGAGCCAAACCGGTTTTGGCCTGCCCATTTCTTAATTTGATTGTTTTTTGGTATTGATTTTCATAAGTTCTTTATAAATTTTGGATATTAATCCCTTATCAGATGTATGGGCAAATATGTTCTCCTTCAGTGGGTTGTCTTTTTTTTAAAAAATGTATTTTATTGATCTTTTACAGAGAGGAAGGGAGAGGGATAGAGAGTTAAAAACATCGATGAGAGAGAAACATCGATCAGCTGCCTCTTGCACACCCCCTACTGGGGATGTGCCCACAACCAAGGTACATGCCCTTGACCGGAATCAAACCTGGGACCCTTCAGTCTGCAGGCCGACTCTCTATCCACTGAGCCAAACCGGTTAGGGCCAGTGGGTTGTCTTTTCATTTTGTGCATGGTTTTCTTTTCTGCACAAAACCTTTTTAATTTGATGTAGTCCCATTTGTTTGTTTGTTTATTTATTTATTTATTTTTTCATTGCTTGAGGCAATATATCAGAAAAAATATCACTCTGAGAAATGTCCAAGACTTTACTGCCTATGTTTTCTTCTAGAATTTTTATGGTTTTGAGTCTAACATTTAAGTCTTTTTAAAAAAAATATTCTCTTGTACTTATTATTATTATTTAAAAAATATATTCTTATTGATTTCAGAGAGGAAAGGAGAGGACGAGAGAGATAGATGCATCAATGATGAGAGAGAATCATTGATTGACTGCCTCCTGCATGCCCCACACTGGGGATCAAGCTGGAACCCAGGCATGTGCCCTGACTGGAATTGAACCGTGACCTCCTGGTTCCTAGGTTGATGCTCAACCACTGAGCCATGCCAGCCAGGCCCATGTTATTTTTTTTTTAAATATATTTTATTGATTTTTTACAGAGAGGAAGGGACAGGGATAGAGAGTTAGAAACATTGATGAGAGAGAAACATCGATCAGCTGCCTCCTGCACACCCCCTACTGGGGATGTGCCCGCAACCCAGGTACATGCCCTTGACCGGAATCGAGCCTAGGACCTTTCAGTCCGCAGGCCAACGCTCTATCCCCTGAGCCAAACTGGTCAGGGCCAGGCCCATGTTATTTTTATTAATATAGCCTTGTAGGATAGTTTCTTTTTTTTTTTTTGGAAATATTTAGTAAATTTACTCAAATGAAGCTTAAATGATACAGAACTGAAAATATTAGAAATCTATATACAGTAGAAAGTGAATATAAATTAGCCAACTCTATGAACATTTCCAACTAAGCACACATACAAATACATATTCACCTCTTTCTTTTATATAAGAATAACACATACATACATGACATGACGATTCTGGCAAAACGATTTCAGAGATATTAAACATATTCTCAAGTTTTAAAGATGGTGTGGAATAAGTTTTAACAATATTCCACATGAATGGAAACCCCTGATTTAATTCCATAACTTTCATGCCAGAAGCATGGTTGGTTTTACTTTTTTTAAAAACAGATCTTGGTATCATATACATTGGCTTATTAATAATTAAGGCATTTTGTTTACACAGTATTTCAGTGTGGACAAAAAAACTTTTAGTATTAATTATTTGCTAGGATGTTTAAAACTTTTAAAGTCTTTCAACATAAGAAAATAGCTGCACACATTTGAGTGTTTTCTTATAAAACACAATCTTAAAAAAAGTAATGATTGGTCTTTGCTTTTCCTAGTAATAAGTTTTGTCTTATTTTTTCACATAGTATAAAGTATATTCTTATGAAGGATTGCATTAAGATCCAGTAGTTCTTGCCAAGTAATCATGTAAATCCCAAAAGCAGCAAAGGTGAACAATCTTCATAGTGCACTTTCACCTTATTAAGTTGAAGCTGCTCCTTTCGGATATTTTTCCACTTCAATGTGAAGTAGATTGCTAGGGTTTTGTTATTGGTTTCATATGTGGCTTTAGAAGAAAATGGTTTTGATTTCTTTCATAGTTCACAGTTCTCCAATGAGACTTGTTTGGAAATCATATAGTCCAGGGATGTTTTGAATAACCAAATGCTCTTTAGTAGATGAAGTCTTTCAATGCAACTGTAATAAATAAGCATCTACATCCTTAGCTATGTTAGCAGTATATCCTGGAACCAAAGTAAGATGGTTTTCTTGTTCCCACAATCTGCTTAATTGTTGTTTTAAAATCTGAATATTTCCATCATTTATAATTTCTGTTTTGGACGAGAGTTCTGACCACCACCTTTTTATGACTGCTTGAAGCCAGTTTAAACCAACTATTATATATTCTTCAAATTTGCTTTTAAGTAGTGACTTTACAAGGGGCAACAAGTCTACACAGCAGCCGAGTGAGATGTATTGTTTTTCTTCCTGTAAACTATTGGTAAGCACAGGAAGGCAATCTACCACCACTCCAAGGTCTTCTATCCTCACCAAATAAGCTACAAGTTCACTTATACTTCTCTTTTTCCAGAAAGTTAAAGCTACATTCAATCTCAAATTCCTGCTGAACAAAACTTGTGCCATTGTTTCATGATCCTGAGAAACCTCAGAAAAAAAACCACTGTATTTTGATGATGCGCTTTCTGTCTGTGAAGAACCACAATCACTGGAGTTAAGCAAATATGTTCGACTATCATGGTGTAATTTTTCAGGCGGGTGGCCTGCACAAGCCAGTTCATTTTCTTTATTTGCCATGTCACAGCCCCCACTTCTAGGGGACTGTTTCTTTTTAAAACAAGAATTTGGAAAAGGATAATGAACTTTCTTTCTGTGGTAGATCACCTTACGTAGTTTATCTGGGCTTTTAACAGCGTGTCCAACTGTTCCATTTATGTAAGCAGCCAAATGTTTTGGAGATTTCTTAACCTCCTTCATGTTCTTATTAGTGAAATTAGAGATCCTTTTTCTAGGACGATCAATGGAATGATCCTCAATATTATTATAAAAGTTCCGTTTTTTAACATTGTGGGTTTCAGATGCCATAATCTCTTAAATACCGGCGCCTCATCGTACCGCGGCGCCTCAGTCGAGCCCTGGCGCTGACCAACTGCGCCCGGAAGCCTAGAGAGTCCCCGGGCTCCCGGGCCGAGCCCCACTCAGGGCCATTCAAACGCAGCCGCGCGCGGGGCCCGCCGGGATTGCTCCCCTTGGGCGTCTCTCAGGCTCCCTAGGATAGTTTCTTTTAATGTGTTTTCTTTTTTAAAAAATTTGTTCTTTCTTGTATTATAGTTTGATATCAGATATCTCTGACTTTGTTTCTGCCCCCCTCCTTGAGATTGCTGTGGGTATTTGGGGTCTTTTGTGGTTCCAAATAAATTTTGGGATTATTTGTTCTGGTTCTGTGGAAAACACCATTGGTATTTTGATGGGGATTGCATTGAATCTACAGATTGCTTTGGGTAGTATGGACATTTTAACAATATTAATTCTTCCTATCCATGAGCACAATATATGCTTCCATTTATTGTATCTTCTTCAGTTTCTAATAATTTCCTGAGTACAGGTCTTTTACCTCCTTTGTTAAGTTTATTTCTAGTTATTTTAATTTTTTTACATATTTTTATTGATTTCAGAGAGGAAGGAAGAGGGAGAGAGAGAGATAGAAACAGCAATGATGAGAGAGAATCATTAATTGGCTGCCTTCTGCACGCCCCACACTGGGGATCAAGCCTACAACCCAGGCATGTGCCCTTGATTGGAATCGAACCTGGCGCCCTTCAGTCTGCAGGTCGACGCTTTACCCACTGGGCCAAACCAGCTAGGGCTATTTCTAGTTATTTTTTTTTGGATGCAATTGTAAACGGGATTATTTTCTTAGTTGCCCTTTCTTATAGTTCATTATCTTATCTATATATATATAAAAGCCCAGCGGGGTCTCTAGTCCTATATAATAAAAGGGTAATATGCAAATCGACCGAACGGTGGAATGACCGGTCACTATGATGCACACTGACCACCAGGGGGCAGATGCTCAGTGCAGGAGCTGCCCCCTGGTGGTCAGTGCACTCCCACAGCGCTGCTTAGCCAGAAGCTGGGCTCACGCAGGCGAGTGCAGCAGTGGTGGCAGGAGCCTCTCCCACCTCCATGGCAGCACTAAGGAAGGAGCAGCGAGCGAGCAGTAAGGAGCAGCGAGCAGGCGGGTGGTAAGGAGTGAGGGATCCCGGACTGTGAGAGGGATGTCTGACTGCTGGCTTAAGCCCGATTCCCGCAGGGAGCGGGCTTAAGCCAGCAGGCGGACATCCGGAAGGGGTCCCAGACTGCAAGAGGGCACAGGCCAGGGACCCCCGCAGTGCATGATTTTCGTACACTGGGCCTCTAGTTGGTGTATAAAAATACAACTGATTTCTGAATATTTATTTTGTGTCCTGCTACTTTACTGAATTAATTTATCAGTTCTAGTAGTTTTATGATAGAATCTTAGGGTTCCCTGTATACAATATCATGACATCTGCAAATAATGCCAGTTTTCCTTTTTCCTTTACAATTTGGATGCCTTTTATTTCTTCTGGTCTGATTGCTGTGGCTAGGACTTCCAGTACTATGTTGAATAAGAGTGGTAAAAGTGCACATCCCTGTCTTGTTCCTGATCTTAAGGGAAATGCTTTTAGTTTTTCCCATTGAGTATGATGTTGGCTGTGAGTTTGCTGTGTCTGATCTTATGTTGAGATATGCTCCCTCTATTCCCACTTTGCTGAGGGTTTTTATCATAAATGGGAGCTGGATTTTGTCACATGCTTTTCCTGCATCTATTGATATGACCATATGATTTTTATCCTTCATTATAAAGAAGTTTTAATGTTAGTAATTCTTATTTTAAGAGCAAAATTTAATTTAAAAATTTTACTTTGTTTTTCTTTAAGAAAGGGGAAATTCTCCTTATAATTGAAAAACACCCTGATGGTTGGTGGATGGCTAAAAATGCCAAAGGAAACAAAGGTCTCGTTCCCAGAACCTACCTGGAGGTTAGTATTTGTTGCTTATTTTTTCCTTTTCCTCCTTCAACACCTTTTCACTTTTCATAAAAGTTAAGCTGTATTCTTGGATCAACTGACTACTAAATGACTTGAGGTATAGAATTTGCTTTAATTCTGAGGGACAAAGCATGGAGAAATACTGTGTGTTAGCAGTCCTGGGACCTGTGAGTGTTCTCATGCAGGTGAGCCCTACAATGTCATCTCATAATAAAGATGCTGTAGGGGTTTGTGCTGATCATAAAAATTAATAGGTGTTTATTATTTGTTGTAAAGCAAAACCACAGTTAACTTTGTGTTTACTTCCACGCATATATGATCCCAACTAGGATATGAACATACTCTACATTCATGTTTGTGACCTATTGTTTTCCATATTTCATGAAATAGCATGGTCATTTTCTGTGACAATACATATAGATAATCTGTTGGGATCAGTGCTGTTTAATAGAAACCTAATATAAACTATAAATATAATTAAAATTTTTCTAGTAACCACACTGAGATCTCTTTTTCCCCCCTGATACCACTTCTAACCAACTATGTGGTTTTCTCTGACACCAAATATGTGTTGTTTTCCACACTAATTGTCTGAAACCAACCAGGTGTCCAACAGTTCAATTCAGTTCTGACACTAACTCCTGGAGTTAGCAGACCCCACAAGTTAAGGGCTTTAGCAGACCCCACAAGTTAAGGACTTTAGCAGACCCCACAAGTTAAGGACTTTAGCAGACCCCACAAGTTAAGGGTCGGCCCACAAATTGCCCGATTTCAGATGCCAGTCTCAAGTCCTGGGAGCCTCCTGTATTTGAGTGACAGCTATAAACTCAGGGGTTCCCACAGCCCATCTCAGGTTTGAGAATTTGCTAGAGGGACTCACAGACCTCAGGAAAACACCTTACTTGTGTTCATCAGGCCCTTATGAAGGACCTGACTCAGGAAGAGGTGCCCGGGGTGTGGGAGGCGGAGGGAGTAGGACCTGGGACTTCCATGCCCCCTCTGTGTGCCCCCAGCACTTGGACGTGGTCACCAGCCTGGAAGCTCCCTCAGCCCCGTCCTTTAGGGGTTTATAGAGGTTTCATTATGTGGACATGAGATTAAAGCCTTGGCCGTTGGGGACCGAATTCCCTCTCCAGCTCCTTTCCCCTTCCTGAATGGGGGAGGGTGCGGTGAAAGTTCCAGTCCTCTAATCACAGGGTTGGTTTCTCTGGCAAACAGCACCCCCTCCCATCACCGCATTAGCATAGACTCAAGTACAATTATGAAGAACAGGACACTTCTGTCAGTCAAGACATTCCAAGGGTTTTAGGAACTCTTGCCAAGAACTGGGAATAAAGACCAAATGTGTTTTTCATTATACCACATACTTAAAAAAGTAAAAAAGAAACAGGTGACATGATTTTTAATAATATATTTTATATTATTCAACATATCAAAAATATTACCATTTCAACATCTGACAATAGTAAAAAATTATTTTTTATGCGGAGTTCGAATTCCTGTGTGTATTTTACACTTAAATAGCGCATCTCATTTTGGAGGAGCCGCAGCAGCCACCGGAGGCGAGTGGCTGTCCTGTCCCACAATGGGTCTGGCTCATCTTTTCGGTGTCAGCACAGTCTTCCAGCTTCACAGGTGGACGTTCAGGTTGTTTCTGCCTATCACAGCGATCAATTTTGTGGTGAAGAAGCGATGGTTAGCTTCCATTATGAGTTACAAGAGATCCCCAAATAGTGGCTTAAATTAGGTAGAAGCAGATTTCTCTCGTGCTTGGCAGAAGGTGGAGGTAGCAGTCAAAGGGTGCTGAGGCCCATCGAATGTTTCCCTCTGGGCAGGTGGGGGCAGCTCTCTCAGGGGTATCTCTGTAGCTTAAGTTGGCTGCTAGATCTTTTAACAGTTCCTTACAGCAAAAGAGAAGGAAAGGGAACAAGATGTCAAAACGCCCAAACTTCCATCTTTTTAAGACTGTTTCCTGGATGTTACTCAAGAAACTTCCAATTATATTAGTTCTTTTTAACGTCTAACGGCAAGAAGGGCTTGGAAACGTAGTCTCTTTGCCGGCTCCCTGCTGAAGGGAGGGATTCTGTCAGAAAGGAGGAGGTGGAGGTTCAGCGGCAGACCCCCCCGCAGCCTCTGTGACGCTCCGCCTGTCAGGCGAGTTTGTAGACTCCCTCCTTGCCCCCTGGTAGAGCCCCGATACTCAGTGCTGGGTCAGAGGGCTTGCACCTTTACATTTGGACTGGATTTGCCGTTTTGTCTTTCAGAAAGTTAGGCCTACTGTTCCCCACCCCAGTGTCAAGAAAGCATGCTTCCCCGCACATTTTCAGTCATGGCCATCAGCAGTCTTCCTGCCAATGTGATGGCAAAAAAGGCTTGTGATTGTTTTTTAAAATATATTTTTATTGATTTCAGAGAGGAAGGAAGAGGGAGGGAGAGACAGAAACATCAGTGATAAGAGAGAATCATTGATCAGCTGCCTCCTGCATGCCCCCTACTGGGTATTGCCTGCAACCCGGGCATGTGCCTTGACTGGTAATTGAATTGTGACTTCTGGTTTATAGGTAGATGCTCAACCACTGAGCCACACCAGCAGGGCTTGTGATTGTTTTCATTTGCATTCATGGACCTGAGCTTCATGTCACATTCTTTATGACCATTTCTGTTTCTTCTTTGTAAATTGCCTTTTCAGTTCTTTTGACCATTTTTATAAGGGTTTTTTAAAACTCTTATTGATTTATTGGCATTTTTGTAATATTTTAATAATAAGGATATTAACTCTTGAAAATTTGTGACAGATGTTTGTTGACTTTCAACCATGTTTATTATTTATGTAGCTAAGTCTGTCAGTGTTTCTTTTCATGTATGATTTCTGGTTTGGGCATCGTAATTGGAAATGGCTTCCCCATCTCAGGATTATTTTCTTCTCGTGCTGTTCGAGTTCTTTTGTTTGTACCTTTACTTCCTTTTTTTTCATTTGAATAAATTCTATCTGGAATGTATTTTGATTAAACTTTCTCTCTACCTCTATCCTTGTAATTTTCCAAATAGTAAAATGATCAACTACATGTTGAAATCTTCTTACCACTGACTTTTTTATATGCCCCTCATGTAAATTCCCATCTACACTCAAGTCTCTTTGAAAGTCATGTTATTGGTTGATTTTTGCATTAGGTAAGGAAGAGTGCCTTATATTTCCCTCATTTTTCAGCCCCATCATAAAGAAGAAGGCCACGAGTCAGGTGAAGAAGGCAGTGAAGGCGATGCGGAGGTGGCGGAAGAGAGAGCAGAGGGAGCACAAGTTGAGCACAGGTACCAAGGCCTGAGGGGATATCAAAGTAAAATAGATGAAAGGTTTGGGAAACTTTGTTTATTTTTATCATTGTAAATAATTCAAGATTTTTTTGGTGAGAGACAACTTGCAGTTTGTGAACAGTGCTTTTCATATTACTGTTTGCTTAAAGATCATTGCTACTTTAATTTTGTGATTATTCTTTCTTGGTTTCATCTGGATACTGTTAGGTTTTCAGAACTTACTGACAGCCCTGGCTGGGTAGCTCAGTTGGTTACAGCATCGTCCGATAGGCCAAGGTTGTGGGTTCAGTCCCTGGTAGGGCACATACAAGAAGCAACCAATGAATGCATAAATAAGTGGAACAACAAATTGATATTTCTCTCTCCCTTTCTCCCTCTCTCTTTCCTCTCCCTAAAAAACAAACAAACACACCCAAAAACCTTTTCTCTCACAGTTTTGGAAAAGGGAAAAAAGGACTTACTGATAATTATGTACTTTGTTCTTTGATTAATGAAGTTTCCTAACCAAGTGAATAAGCGTGACCTGTCTGTGCATTCATGTTGCTGTTTTGTCTTCCAGAACTGATTCTCACTGGAGTGCTGTCCAAAAAGCTCTCTCAGAGGTTGGTACCGCCTGTCTTGTCAATGATGTCTCACTCTGTTACCTACCAGTCCTGCTAGAGTTCAGATGCAAAACAGGATGGGGCTTTGGAAGAGAGCGTTGGATGTGAGACAGGGTGCAGGCCTGGACGGAGCAGAAACATGCGCTTCTGGTTAGCGAGCCTGCGCGCCAAGCAGCATTTCCCATCAGGTCTCTTCTGTAGGAAGAGTAGATTTGAGGGCTCGGTAACCTCTCTCACTGCTTCTGCCTGCATTTTCTATCAGTTAGGTAAAGACTGCTGTTAAATTTTAGTTAATAGGAAAAATTCCAGAAACCTCCAAAAGTAAGAAATTATTCATAATCTTATCACTTAAAAAATTACATAGCAAAATGAAAATTCACTCCCCCCATAAATAACCACCATGAACAGTTTAGGATTTATTCTTTCTGACTTTTTACCCTGGGTCTTACATGGACATGCTTGTGAGTGTGTGTGTGTGTGGTGTACACACACACACACACACACACACACACACACATATAGCCATTGTCAGTGCATATGAGTTAATGATATTAGCTCATCTGTTACATGGCAGTACACTGTGGGGTGGGACAGGAGGGGGACGTTTTGATGAGGGATGTATGTGCAGGAGCACAGGGCTCAGCCCACTGGGCACAACCTGAGGCTTAGGTCCTTGGGAGATGCCAGGATTCAGTGAAGGCTCCTCGCAGGAATTTGGGGTAAATTGCTGTGTTTGTTCACTAACATCTGTACACTGAGCTTTCCTTTCTGGGCTGCAGTTGCTATAATGATAACGACAATACTGTAGAGTGAAGGAAACGTGAATGAAAACAGTGAATCAATTGTTTTTAGCATCTTCAGCAGATAAACACTGTTGATGTGCTGACCACGATGGGAGCCATTCCTGCTGGGTTCAGGCCGTCCACGCTCTTCCAGCTGCTGGAGGAAGGTAACAGTCCGGGGTCTCTCAGTGCCACAGACCTTAGTTAAGCTTTATGTCTAACTTCCTTGTTTTAACCCAAACAAGTTGCTTAAAAAGATGGTGAACCTCACATCTCATTGGTGCTCGCTCATCTTTTCCTCATCTTTCCCGTGACAGTGGAGGAAGGACCCCTTATGCCAGTGATGGCGAACCTATGACATGCGTGTCAGAGGTGACACGCGAACTCATTTTTTTGGTTGATTTTTCTTTGTTAAATAGCATTTAAATATATAAAATAATTATCAAAAATATAAATCTTTGTTTTACTATTTTTTGCAAATATCAAAAAATTTCTATATGTGACATGGCACCAGAGTTAAGTTAGGGTTTTTCAAAATGCTGACACGCCAAGCTCAAAAGGTTCGCCATCACTGCCTTATGCAATGAGAGTCCAGCCTGTCTTTCTATACTCTGGGCTCCAGTCTCTTCCCTTTATTCCAGAAACATGGCTCTTAATTGTCAGCCCCTCCCTGTATCTTCAGCTGGCCCACCACTTCTTCCCTCATCAGTAACACTGGCAAGCCTAGTGCCTCCGCCTCTGAGAACCAGCCTCTCCAGGCTTGTCCCTTTCCAGGCCAAGCCTCCCTTTCTCTGCTTTTCTTCACAGCAAAACTTTTCCAAAGAGTTTCCTCCATTCGTCTTTTCTGTTGTCTTACTTGTGCTTGGGTTTCCCTGTACTTTTGTCCATAAGAACATTTTATTTTATTTAAAAAAAATATTTTTATTGGTTTCAGAGAGGAAGGAAAGGGAGAGAAAGATAGGAACATCAATGATGAGAGAGAATCATTGATCGGCTGCCTCCTGCATGCCCTCTACTGGGGATTGAGCCCACAACCTGGGCATGTGCCCTGACCAGCAATCAAAACACGACCTTCGGGTTCATAGGTCAACACTCAACCACTGAGTCATGCTGGCTGGGAATCTACTTAATTTTTAAATGGTTTTCCCCACTCAACTGTAAATGCATGAGGGCAGGGCCACATTTCTCTGTTCTCATTTGGATTTCCAGGTCTTCGCATAGCACCTGGCACAGAGTAGGAAGTCAAAGATGATTTCTCCAGTGAATACATGATTTTGTAATAAGTATTCTTCATGACTAAAATTTGGGAGAACAGTATCAAAATGGTTTTGTGTTAAGAAGTAACAGTAATGATTATATATTTTTCTAAATTTCCAAAAAAATATTTACAGATTTCTTGAATCTTACAAAAATATTTGAATGGATCATTTTCATCATGGGCCATGTTATTGGCCTAAGAGGCTTTCAGATATTTCTTGAAGCTGCTTGGTGATCAGCTCTTATGTGTTTCTATTTTTGTGTTTCCTCTGTTGTTTGTCTGTAAATCCCTGGTTGGTGCCTCTGTCTTAGGAAGCCCATTCACAGGAAGCAGCTGGACTTTTGGATGTCTGTTTCTTAAGTTTATAGCATAGAGTAATGGACTTTTGGCTTTGAATTTAGTTCCTTTCTTTGTAAGGAAATAAATAAAACATTATTTTTTCAGGGAATCAATTTCGAGCAAGTTACTTCTTACAGCCAGAGCTCACTCCTTCACAGCTGGCCTTCAGGGATCTCCTGTGGGATGCTAAGACAGGCACTGTAAGTGTAGCTACTAAGTTACAACTTTTCCAGATTGTGTCCTGGTTGCAAGTATACCAACAACATGTAAATTGATTAATGCATTATGAAAAACAAAGAAATTGTTTCTGTTCTGTGATTTTGAAATACTCAGTGAGTTTCATAACTAAGACACAACTTGGGTTTGTGATTTATTTTGTTTCTCTTCTCCCATTGTTACAAAGGAAACAGTACCTATCTCAGTCATTCTCTTTTTTTTTAGAAAAACTTTCCATTTTAGTTGTGATTTGACCTGAATTTTATACACCATACTTTACTCCCTGGCCTATGACTCTATCAGAATTACCAGGCAGAGTTCAACCTTCTTGCTTAAGAAGCCTTTCAAAGACTTAACCTGCACAACTGCAAAGGGTTCCCACCAGTCCTGCTCCATTGTCACCAGGGCTCAGCTCACAGAGACCACTGCCTCGTTCCCAACACGCTGGAGGAAGTCCAGCCCAGTGACACCAGTGTCTCACTTCACTTGGTCACTCAGTTGTTCCTGACGATGATGCCAGGAACATCTGGCTGATCGAAAAGTGGAACGTGACAGACCAAAGTTTCTCTTCTCCCATCGTTACAAAGGAAACAGTACCTATCTCAGTCATTCTCTGCCTCAATTTCTCATCTATAAAAAGGGAATAATAGCAATACTTACCACATAGGGTTATTGCGAGAATTATGTGTGTGAAGGGCAGAGAATAGTGCCTGGCTCATGATGATAATTCAGGAAATGTACCACCACCATCACTATCATAATCATCATCATCATCATCATCATCATCATCATCATCATCATTTGTGGAGAAGCACTGGACTTGGTTGGAAAGTCTGTAAGGAGGACTCTCTGAAAGCTCGGGGGCCTCTAAGGGACCTTGCCGAAGGTGGCAGCCCCTGCCTTGACTTTTGCAAACAAGTCTGAGGCCCCAGTGTTTACTGAAATCTTTATGTTTAGTCTTCAGATGTCCTTGCTTGAAGGATACTGCAGATGCATGTGTCTTCTCAAGGCTACTTACCCTGCTGATAGTATCTAGAAGTTAATTTTAGTTCAAGCTGTTGCTACAATAAAAGCCTAAGGAGGCAGGTGAATGGGGCTGTTGGGTTCCTATAGCCAAGCAGTCCCTTAGCCTCTCTTTCACAGAAACGTGTGTAAGAGTAATCATTTATCCGTCGTTCAGGGTCTGCTGGTTAGCCTCAGCAATTATTATTATTAATATTATGTTAATTAAGTAAGAATGAGTACTTTCTGATTATACTTTTTTTGGGATTCCTTAGAGTAAAGGATTCCTGTATCCCCAGTTGAAGTAGGAAACACTCTTCATTTCATTGTACTCTCCAACTCTTTAGCAGATATACACCTTGTTGGAGTGCATCACTCCCCTTCCTGTTTACCTTCCACTTTTTCCCCTTCCTGCCCCAGGGCCTCAAGGGGTGAACAGACTTACTGTGGTCAGGTGTTGTGGAGAGGAGTAGTGCAAAATTTTAGTGCTGCTTTTCCTCTCAACCAGAGTATTGCCTGGAACCTTCTTTGTATTAAATATCTCTTATTGCAGGTCAACAAAGATGTCATATTTGGTGTGTTTAGTGTACTAGTACTGGAATACTGGGATAAATGGCATTTCATTTTATGAATTTTACACCCCGCTCTCATTTCTAAAAATGAAAAGGTGAGGCTTTTAGATGTTGCCTTATTTTATCAATGATATAAGTATTTTAAATGGAAGGACCATGATCATAAGGCAGAAAATTAAGAATGGAAGATGTTCTTAAATTAGAAACCAGATGAAATTTGTTTATGGACATTCTGAACTGAACCTGTGAAGGTGAACCAAGCAGTCATATCCCATGGTCAGTGACTTCTCTCTGTCAAAACATCTGTTTAAGAAGCCAAGGAACAATGTAGCTAAGTGCTTAGAATTAAACCAAGGAGGAACTGGCTGGAAGCTACACATGCTGTGACCGTCTGCCCTCACCCCCATTGTGGAGGAGCGACTGTGTGAATAAGCTCATACATCTTACCTGATTGTACGGCAGTTCCTCCCATCACAGTTTTATCATTTCCACCAAAGTGCAAATATTTCAAATATAAATCGTCATAAAAAATGTATCTAAAATTTTGACTTAAATTAATCATACTATTGATAGTTTTCTTGTGGGTGCATATTTGTTTGTAAAATTCTTCCTTTTGTTATTTGTACATTATTCTTATGTATATTTTCTTACATATTTATAAAAGATGCTTGAAAATGAATTTATCTTAGTCCCAAAAGTAAACCTTTTTCATAACTAATTTTTCTTTTAGATTAGGTCAAGAGCAAGTCGTGTTTCCCTGATCCTGACCCTCTGGAGCTGTAAAATGATTCCTGTTCCGGGAGTGAGCATCCAGCTCCTCAGCAGACACGTGCGCCTCTGTCTGTTTGATGGCAATAAGGTGAGCTTACTGCGGAGCACAGGGGTTCACATCAGGATGGAAAACATTTTGTTAGTCAACACGTTAAACACATCCTGGCGGGGGTCTGTCTGTCTCTGTGTCTCTGATTCTTTATATGTGCATGTGTATGTGTATGTATGGGCATGTGTACATACATATAAAGTAATATGTGGTAGAGTGCAACTACATGGGTTTTGATGACATGGGCTTCACTCTGGCTCTTTGAGTGGCCAGATGTGTGATGTTGGCTAATCGTCGCAGTTAAAGCCTCTGAGCCATAGATTTTTCACCTACAAAAAGGTACTGATGCTTGCCTTCTAGTATTGTATAGCTCAACACTTAGGCGCACAGAGTTGCATTTCTGTCGAACGCACATTCCTGTATAACCCTCACCCCCGTCAGGAAGTGGAGCATTACCTCCCCTTATGGAGCTTCCTTGTGTTCTTTTCCACTTGACTCCTCCCTGATTCCTAGGAGAATATTTTTTATCCAGTACCAAACAAAGAATTTGAATGACTCCTAAAAAAGTAATTGATTTGGCCCTGGCTGGGTGGCTCAGTTGGTTGGAGCGCTGTCCCATACACTAAAAGTTGCAGGTTTGATTCCTGGTCAAGGCACAAACCTAGGTTGTGGGTTTGATCCCTGGTTGGGCTGTGTATGGGAGGTAACTGATTGATGTTTCTCTCCCACATTGAAGTTTCTCTATCTCTCCCTTCCTCTCTCTAAAATTAATAAAAACATATTCTCAGGTGAGGATTAAAAAAATTGATTTGTTTGTGAGACAGTATCTTTAAATGATGCTCAGGTGGATGTGTATAGCTTTTACAAAATATTTTTTTTATTGGTTTTAGAGAGGAAGGGACGAAGTAGAAAGAGAAACATAAATGATGAGAGAGAATCATTGATCAGCTGCTTCCTGCATGCCCCTTACTGGGGATTGAGCCTGCAATTGGGCATGTGCCCTGACCAGGAATCCAACCGTGAATTGGTTCAGAGGTTGATGCTCAACCACTGAGCCACACCGGCTGGGCTGGAAATGTATAGCTTTGATTGATATACTACTAGACAAGAAGAAAGATTTGAAATTGGTAATCTAAATTAACTCAAGAGGCTAGAAAAAGGAAGAGTGATTTAAACCAGAAGAAAGCAGAGTGGAGGAAATAATAAAGGTAAGAATAGTAATTAATGAAACAGAAAACAGATGAATAAAAGAGAAAATCAGAAAAGGCAAAAGTTTATTCTTTGAAAAGGTTAGTAAAATTGAGAGATGCCTAAATAGTAAGACTGATTAAGAAAGTTTAGAGAAACCAAGATGGCGGCATAGGTAAACACCGGAGTTTGCTACCTCGCACAACCACTTCAAAAATACAACTAAAAGACGGAACGGACGTCACCCAGAACCACAGGAAGGCTGGCTGAGGGGAAATTCTTCAACTAGAAGGAAGGAGAACAGCGTGCTGAGACTCAGAGGAGGCGCAGTGCGGAAAATACAAAGGTGCGGAGGTACGTGCGTGGAGCGGGCTGGTGGCTGAGGGTGTGGTTGTCGTTTTCAATCAGGAGGGAGTCTCAGACTCTGAGCTCCAGTTCTGGGCGAGTCTCTAGTGACCCAGACTCAAACGGGAGAAGCGAGACTGTCTGGCATCGGTCGGAACGCGAGAGCAGCTTTCTCTCTGAGGTTTGCAGCGGATGCTGGGACTCTGAGAGGCAGAGCCTCTGGGGACGGGACTGAGAGCAGCCATAACTGCTCACTCCGCCCGCCCTGTTGATCCTGTGCGACCCGCCCCGCCCAAGCCCCACACAGAGCCATTTGCCGGATAGCCTCAGGCAAAGGCTAGATTAGCACCTCCCCAGAGGACAGAAGTTTTCCCACTGCAGACACAGCTGATTCTCACAGCCAGTTGTCCTGGAGGTCAAATCCCCCTAGTATTAACTACAACAATCAAGGCTTAACTACAACAAGACTGTGCACAAAGACCACTAGGGGGTGCACCAAGAAAGCATAAAAAATGCGGAGACAAAGAAACAGGACAAAATTGTCAATGGAGGATATTGAGTTCAGAACCACACTTTTAAGGTCCCTCAAGAACTGTCTAGAAGCCGCTGATAAACTTATTGAGATCTGCAAGAAATCTAATGAGACCCTCGATGTTGTGATAAAGGACCAACTAGAAATTAAGCATACACTGACTGAAATAAAGAATATTATACAGACTCCCAACAGCAGACGAGAGGAGTGCAAGAATCAAGTCTAAGATTTGAAATGTAAAGAAGCAAAAAACACCCAACCGGAAAAGCAAAATGAAGAAAGAATCCGAAAATACGAAGATAGTGTAAGGAGCTCTGGGACAGCTTCAAGCATACCAACATCAGAATTATAGGGGTGCCAGAAGATGAGAGTGAGCAAGATATTGAAAACCTATTTGAAGAAATAATGACAGAACACTTCCCCTTCCTGGTGAAAGAAATGGACTTACAGGTCCAAGAAGCGCAGAGAACCCCAAACAAAAGGAATCCAAAGAGGACCACACCAAGACACATCATCATTAAAATGCCAAGAGCAAAAGACAAAGAGAGAATCTTAAAAGCAGCAAGAGAAAGAGACTCAATTACCTACAAGGGAATACCCATACGACTGTCAGCTGATTTCTCAACAGAAACTTTTGCAGGCCAGAAGGGAATGGCAAGAAATATTCAAAGTGCTGAATACCAAGAACCTACAACCAAGATTACTTTATCCAGCAAAGCTATCATTCAGAATTGAAGGTCAGATAAAGAGCTTCACAGACAAGGAAAAGCTAAAGGAGTTCATCACCACTAAACCAGTATTATACGAAATACTGAAAGGTATCCTTTAAGAAGAGGAAGAAGAAAAAGGTAAAGATACAAATTGTGAACAACAAACAAGCATCTATCAACAAGTGAATCTAAGAATCAAGTGAATAAATAATCTGATGTACAGAATGAACTGGTGATTATAATGAATCAGGGACATAGAAAGGGAATGGACTGACTATTCTTGGGGGGGAAAGGGGAATGTGAGATTCGGGAAGAGACTGGACAAAAATCGTGCACCTATGGATGAGGACAGTGGGTGGGGAGTGAGGGCGGAGGGTGGGGCGGGAACTGGAAGGGGGGGGGGAAGAGGAACAAATGTAATAATCTGAACAATAAAGATTTAATAAAAAAAAGCTTAAAAAGGAGAAAGAAAACAAATGATCAATATTTGACATGAAAATGGCACCTCATAACAGATCCCCTAGACATTAAAAGGATAGTAAGGGGATATTATAAACATTTTTATGCCAATAAATTTGATAATTTATATACATCAATTCCCTGAAAAACCACAATTTACTGAAATTGACATAAGAAAAAAAAATAGAACATTTAAATAACCTTTGTTAAAAAAATTGAAATTGTAATTAAAAATCTTCCAACAAAGAAAACCCTAGGCTTAGATGGCTTCACTAGTGAATTCCTCCAAACATTTAAGGAAGAAATAATTCCAATAGTAGACAAATTCTTCTATGAGAGATGAAAAGGAAATCTCCCCATTCATTTTGTAGGGCCAGGAAAAATGTGATGCCAAAATACTGTAAGACATTACAAGAAAAAAATTACAAGAGTAGTGTCCCTCATGAATATAAAATCTAAAATCCTAAACAAAATATTAGCACAATGGGGAATATTGAACTTGAATTTCAGGAATTCAAATTATGCACCTGTGTAACCAACATTTGACATTTAAATTCAGATCATTGTAATTTTCCATATTAACAGAACTAAAGAACTAAAGAAGAGCTATAGATGTAGAAAAAGTATTTGACCAATTTCAAAACCCATTCATGATTAAAAAAAAATCCCAACACACTAGGAACAAAAGAGAATGCCCTCAAATTGGTAAAGGGCAACTAGAAAACTAAAGCTAGCATCATCATCCTTAATGATGGAATGTTGAACACTTGTCCCCTAAGATCATGAACAAGTCAAGGATGTCCAAGAAACAAAAATATAACTCAGTTTTCTAAATGGACAAAAACCACTTAAAAAAAGAGAATATATGAAAAACTAAGAGGCATATAAAGATATATTCAACATATAAGAAATCATTGGGGAAATGCAAGTTAAAACCACAATGAGAGTGATCTAACCATAGCCTACCTATAAGAAACCTACCTTAAATGTAATAAGGGTGGAAAAAAATGTAGCACTTAAAATATATTGATATCAGATAAAGTGGACTTTAGAACAAGACAGTTACCAGGAATAGAGAGGTACACTGCATGATAGGGACAGTTCACCAAGAAGATGTAACAGTCCCCAAAGTGTTCACCTAACATCAGAGCTTCACAATGCACAAAATGAAAACTGATAGAGCTGAAAGGAGAAACAGGCAAAGCCACAGTTACAGTTGGAAACTCTACCACTTCTTCTCTCAGAAATCTATACAGCCCAAGCTGGTTTGGCCCTTTGGTCAGCCTGTGGACTGAAGGGTCCCAGGTTTGATTCTGGTCAAGGGCACATGCCCGGGTTGTGGGCTCGATCCCCAGTGTGGGGTGTACAGGAGGCAGGTCATTGATGTTTCTATCTCTCGCTCCCTTCCCCTCTGAAATTATATATATATATGAAATCTATGGAACAGGCAGATAGAAAATTAGTAAGGATAGAAAAGAACCCATGCCGAAACCGGTTTGGCTCAGTGGATAGAGCGTCGGCCTGCAGACTGAAAGGTCCCAGGTTCGATTCCGGTCAAGGGCATGTACTTGGGTTGCGGGCACATCCCCAGTAGGAGATGTGCAGGAGGCGGCTGATCGATGTTTCTCTCTCATCGATGTTTCTAACTCTCTATCTCTATCCCTTCCTCTCTGTAAAAAATCAATAAAATATATTAAAAAAAAAGAGAAAAGAACCCAATAACACCACCAACAAACTGGATCTAACTGACATTTGCACATTTCACTCCAAAATAGACATTCTCTTAGGTGAATATGGAACGTTCAGCAAGGTAGATGCTTCTGAACAAAATAAAAGGATTGAAATAATACAGTGTATTTTTTAATATGTTCTTATTGATTTCAGAGAGAGGAAGGGAGAGAAAGGGATAGAGACTTCAATGATGAGAGAGAATCATTGATTGGCTGCCTCCTGCATGCCTCCTATTGGGGATCGAGTCTGCAGCCTGGGAATCAAACCATGACCTCCTGGTATTCATGGGTTGATGTTCAACCATTGAACCATACCTGCTGGGCCGATGGTGTGGTTTTTGATCCCATGTAATTAAATTAGAAATCAGTAACAGAAAGATAAATGGAAAATCCTATATATTTGGAAGTGGATTTCTAAATAATCAAAGGGTTAAAAGGAAATTTCAAGGGAAATTAGAAAATATTTTGAACTGAACAAAACATGAAAATGCAGCATATAAAGTGTGGGATGCTGGCTAAAGCTGTGCTTTCAGGGAAGTTGATAGCGCTGCATGCTTACGTTAGAGATGGGTAGTCTGACTCTCCTGAGGACGTGATGCTTGAGTTGAGATCTGTCAGGTGAACAGGCCATAACAAGGTGCAAAAAGTGAACTGTGTATCTGTTTGAAGGAGCAGTGCAGGTGAGCAGTGCACGCAAAGATTATGTGGGAAAGGACTTGGGAAGTGGATTGGTGTGGCTGAGTGAAGAGAGCGAGGGGAAGTACAGATTGGTTTAAAATGGGAGATGTCAGGACATTGTAGGCCATGGTGTAAGATTTTTGTCTTTATGCTAAAAGCAGGAGAATTACTGGGGGAAGTGACACGATTTTGATATATGTTTTGGGCAGATGTCTGGCTCCTCTCTGAAGATGGATTAGAGGGAACAGAAGGGACATGAGTAGACTATTTGGGGACTATGACACAGTGGTGGTGAGTGGTCAGCAAGTATGGCTTTCAGGAAAACAAAACTGGAGGCAGCCTGCCAGGATCAACCCTGGCTCCACCAGCTGCTGAGTATGGAACGCTGACCAGAGAACTTGACCTTGTTCTCCCTCTCATCTGGTTCATACCTATTAGGGTCAGTGTGAGGGTTATTTAATGAGTTAGCATAAACACATCGGACATAGTAGGTGTGTGAGAGACGATGGTGATGACTTAGATTAGGGAGGTGGAGGTAGCGATGAGAGAGGTAAGAACAACAGGATTTGGTGATGGATTGGATGTGGCTGGTAAGGGAGAACGGGTTCTGTCCATGGTGCTGATGTACAGTTTGGTGGGGACACTGAAAGCAGATCAGCTCTGAAGGGGTGTGGGTTTGCTTTGCTTACCCTGGTAGACATCTAACTCATGACTCAAGAAAAGTGTTGTCCGTTCATCTGAATCGGGAGGAAATGAATTTGTGTTACAGAGACCCTGCCTCACTTCCACACTCTGCACAATACCAGCCACTGCCATACATGAGCCAGCAGGTGTCGTCAGTGGCCAAGAAAAGATGAATTGCCTGTTATATGAGAACATAACACAAAGATTGAAATTTTATTCTGAATAATAAAAGTAATTTTACATAAAATAATAGAATTTTTGAAACCTATTTATGTCAACTTTCCAACTTGAGAAGTTATAGAACAAATACTGATGCTATTGACTTGAGTGCTTCTTTAATAAATCTAAGCCTCGTTCCAAATAAAAAGCATGCTTGTAAAACTGATTAATGAGACACTGCTTGCTTCTAATACTGGTTGAGTAAGCTCCTCTTGGAACAACTTGCCCAGTGGTGACAACTGTAAATTCTGGGCGATGTACAAAAAGCAACTGTCTGAAGGTACTGAAGAGCATCTGAAAGCAGGCAGCTACTGGAGAGGAGTTGGAAATCGTAGTCTGCTGGGGGTTTTCTCTTTATTTCCTCTCTTTTTCATTCATCTGTGTTTTTTTCCAACTTTAGTGTGTTACTTGAACATACTACTCTCACAGACCCTCTGAATCACCTGCGGTGCTATGGAGAAGATCTCTGTACAGCGTTTACTGCTTGCTCTGGGTGTTCGTTATAGGCACATAACTCACCACAGTCTGCTAATGTCATCACTCCAGTTTGGTCACGGGTAGAAACCTCACCTCCCTTTGATTGTCGTTACCCTCTTTCCTTTATAATATAATCATCTTAAATATTACTCTTCCATACATACACTGAGAACCACATTGCACAGTATTATAATTTTTGCTTCAAAGATCAAGCATAATTTAGAAACCTCAAGAGAATATCTGTTGTACTCACCCTTTTACTCTTCCCATTGTTCTTCCTTCCTTCCTGATGTTCAGAAATTTCCTTCTTTTATTTATTCCTTCCTGTTTAGAGAACTTCCTTTAAGTCATCTTTTCAGATAGGACGATGACTCTTAGTTTTTCTTTATCTGGGAATGTCTCCATTTCCCCCTCATTCCTGAAGGATATTTTCAGTGGAGATGGAATTCTGAGTTGGTGATTCTTTTCCTTGGCACTTGACAAATATTGTGTCACTTTCTTCTGGCCTCTGTGATATCTATTTTTTTCTTAAAAAAACTTTATTCTTGAGAGTATTACAAATGTCCCTCCCCCTTTTTAACCTCCTTGCCCACCATCACCCAGTTCCCGCCCCGCCCCAGGCCTTCACCACCCGATTATCTGTGTTTATGGGCAATGTATATACACATATATGTTCTTTGGTTAAGCTTTTCCTCCCCAGGCCCTTTCCTCTGAGATTCATCTGAGAACCAGTTTCCATGCCTCTGTTCTATTTTATTAATGAGTTTATTGTGTTCATTAGATTCCACACTTAAGTGAGATCATGTGATATTTGTCTTTCTCTGACTGGCTTATTTTGCTTAACATAATCATCTCCAGGTCCCTCCATGATGTCTCAACGGGTAATAGATCCTTCTTTTTTACTGCTGCATGGTATTCCATGGTATAAATGTACCACAGCTTTTTTATCCACTCATTTACTGATGGCCACTTGGGCTGTTTCTAGATCATAGCTATTGTAAATAACACTGTTATGAACATAGGAGTGCATGTATTCTTTCTGATTGGTGTTTCGAGATTCTTAGCATATATCCCTAGAAGTGGGATCACTGGGTCAAATGGCAGTTCCATATTTAATTTTTGGAGGAAACTCCATACTGTTTTCCATAATGGCTGCACCAGTCTGCATTCCCACCAGCAGTGCATGAGGGTTCCCTTTTCTCTACATTCTCTCCAGCAATTGTCATTTGTTGATTTGTTGATGATAGCCATTTTGGCAGGTGTGAGGTGATACCTCATTGTCGTTTTAATTTGCATCTCTGATGATCAGTGACTTTGAACATTTTTTCATATGTCTCTTGCCCATCTGTATGTCTACTTTGGAGAAGTGTCTATTTAGGTCCTTTGTCCATTTTTTAATTTGATTTTTTGTTTTCCTTCTGTTAAGTTGTATGAGTTCCTTATATATTTTGGATATTAACCTTTATCATATGTATCATTGCCAAATATGTTCTCCTGTACAGTGGGCTCCCTTTTCATTTTGTTAGTGGTTTCTTTTGCTGTGCAGAAGCTTTTTATTTTGATGTAGTCCCATTTGTTTATTTTCTCCTTAGTTTTCTTTGTCCTAGAAGATGTATCCATAAACATAATTGCTTCGAGAGATGTCTGAGACTTTGCTGCCTATGGTTTCTTCTAGGATTTTTATGTTTCACAACTTACATTTATGTCTTTTATACATTTTGAGTTTATTCTGTGTATGGTGTAAGTTGGTGGTCTAGTTTCATTTTTTTGCATATACCTGTCCAATTTTCCCAGCACCATTTATTGAAGAGACTGTCTTGACTCCATTGTGTGCTCTTGCCTCCTTTGTCAAATATTAATTGAGCATAATGGCTTGGGTCGATTTCTGGGTTCTCTGATCTGTTCCATTGATCTATATGTCTGTTCTTGTGCCAGTACCAGATTGTTTTGATTACGGTGGCTTTGTAGTATAACTTGAAATCTGGTGTTGTGATCCCTCCAACTTTGTTCTTCTTTCTCAAGATTGCTGCAGCTATTCGGGTTTTATTTTTTTTTTGGTTACATATAAACTTTTGAAGTGTTTGCTCTAGATCTGTGAAATAGGCTGTTGATATTAATAGGGGTTGCATTGAATCTATAGATTTCTTTGTTAGTGATGTTGATTCTACCAATCTATGAACACGGTATATTCTTTCACTTGTGTATATCTTCCTCTATCTCTTTTTTCAATGTCCTGTAGTTTTCGGAGTACAGGTCTCTTACCTTCTTGGTTAAGTTTATTCCTAAGTATCTTAATTTTTTTGTTGCAATGGTAAGTGGGCTTGTTTTTTTAGTTTCTCTTTCTGAGCGTTCATTATTGGTGTATAAAACTTCCATCTATTTCTGGGTGTTAATTTTGTATCCTGCTACATTGCCAAATTCATTAATTAAATCTAGTAGTTTTTTGGTGGAGTCTTTAGGGTTTTTAATGTATCTGTGAATATCATGTCATCTCTCAATAATGACAGTTTCACTTCCTCCTTTCCAATTTAGGTGCCTTTTATGTTTTCTTCTTGTCTGATCACTGTGGTTAGGATTTCCAGTACTATGTTGAATAAGAGTAGTGAAAGTGAACAGCCATGTCTTGTTCCTGTTCTTAGGGGAAATGGTTTTATTTTTTGCCTATTGAGTATGATGTTGGCTGTAAGTTTGTCATATCTGGCCTTTATTATGTTGAGGTATGATCCCTCTATTCCCACTTTGCTGAGAATTTTTATAAAAAATGGGCATTGGATTTTGTCAAATGCCTTTTCTGTCTATTGATATGATCATGTGATTTTTGTCTTTCAGTTTGTTTATGCGATATATCACATTTATTGATTTGCAAATATTATACCAGCCTTGCATCCCTGGAATAAATCCCACTTGGTCATGGAGTATGATCTTTTTAATGTATTGCTGGATCTGACTTGCTAATAATTTTTAAAATAATGTATATTTATTGATTTTCAGAGAGGAATGGAGGGGGAGAGAGGGATAGAAACATCAATAATGAGGGAGAATCATTGATTAGCTGCCTCTTGCACTGCTGCCTAGGCACTGATCGGGATTGAGCTTGCAACCTAGGCATCTGTCCTTGACCGGAATCAACCTGGGACCCTTCAGTCCGCAGGCCGACTGAGCCAAACCAGCTAGGGCTGATTTGCTAATACTTTTTTGAGGATCTTAGCATCCATGTCCATCAGGGATATTGGCCTGTATTTCTATTTGTAGTGTCTTTATCTGGTTTGGAATAGGATAATGCTAGCCTCTTAAAAAGATTTTAGAAGTGTTCCTTCCTCTTGGATTTTTTGGAGTAGTTTGAGGAGGCTAGGTATTACTTATTCTTTGAATGTTTGGTTAAACTCCCTTGTGAAGCCATCCAGACCAGGGCTTTTGTTTGCTGGGAGTGTTTTGATTACTACTTCAGTTATCAGTTGTTATTGGCCCATTTAGGTTTTCTGATTCTTCCTGATTCAGTTTTGGAAGATTGTATATTTCTAGGAATGTGTCCATTTCATCCACATTGTCCAGCTTGTTGGCATATAGTTGTTCGTAGTATTTTTTTTTTTTTTTACAATCCTTTGTCTTTCTGTGGTGTAAGTTGTTCCTTCACCTCATTTGGTTCTGATTTCATTTCTTTGGGTTTTCTTTCTTTCTTTCTTTCTTTCTTTCTTTCTTTCTTTCTTTCTTTCTTTCTTTCTTTCTTTCTTTCTTTCTTCTCTCTCTTTCTTTTTTTAAAAAATATATTTTATTGATTTTTTACAGAGAGGAAGGGAGAGGGATAGAGAGTTAGAAACATCGATGAGAGAGAAACATCTGGAGATGTGCCTGCAACCATGGTACGTGCCCTTGACCGGAATCGAACCTGGGACCCTTTAGTCTGCAGGTCGACGCTCTGTTCACTGAGCCAAACCAGTCAGGGCTTTCTCTTTATTTCTTGATGTATCTGGCTAAAGGTTCATCAATCTTGTTTATCTTTTCAAAGAACCACCTCTTGGTTTCATTGGTATTTTGTATTTTCTTTTTTAGTCTCTATGCCATTTATTTCTGCTCTAATCTTTATTAGTTCCTTCCTTCTGCTTATTCTGGGCTTTTCTCGTTGTTCTCTTTCTAATTCTTTAAGTTGTAGGGTTAAATAGTTTATTATTAATTTTTCTTGTTTTTTTGAGATAGGCCTGTAGTGCTATGAACTTTCCTCTCAAGATTGTTTTTGCTGTGTCTCATAGATTTTGGGTTGTCATGTGTTTATTTTCATTTGTTTCCAGGAATTTAAAAGAATATATTTTTATTGATTTTAGAGAGGGAGAGGAAAAGGGAGAGAGAGATAGAAACATCAATGATGAGAGAGAATCATTGATTGGCTGCCTCTTGCACGCCTGCAAGATACTGCTAACTGCCTACAGTAGGGACTTAGAGGGCAGTGAATTGAATTTGACCTCAGATGACATGTTTGGGATAATTTATAATTACTTTTAAAGATTAGTTTTAGAAGTGCTATACTAAAATATTTTTTATTGAAGATAAAAATTGTTACCTGTTCTTTGGAAGATGTCAATTTTGACTGTAACTTTACAGAATTTGAACTTTTCTTTATAGTTTTGGCTCCTCTTATGTTTTGTTGTTTTATGTATATTGTGTGACTGATTTCTTCAGTAGCATTTTATGAGATTAAATTGCAGAAAGAATATAATTTATGGGCCTTGAGATCTTGAAGAAGATGGAACCATATATCTGAGCTGTTAGCCTTGTCTGTCTCAGGGGCAGGGTGACGGACTACACATGAAATGCTCTTATGGGTCATGTTTCTTAAAAGGTCATTTTGTACCTGAAACTTACTTTTCTATCTCAGATATTAAGTATTTCACTTAATATAATTTATCACTAATGCAAAGATGTGAGTCTGAATTCATTCTATTAGTCCTTCTCTGTTTTATAAAGTGCTTTAACACTTGTTTTTTGTTAATCATTTAAAAAATTATATATGTACTTGATGTTAAAAAATCAGAAATGACAGAATTGCACAACGTAAAAAGTGAAAGATCCCTTCTCCCTCTGCTCCACACAATTTAGACACTGTTAACTGTTTAGGGTATGGAAGTAGTGGTGTTTCAGAGAGCTTTCTACATGATTTCTAATGGGAAAATCTCATTTCAGGTTCTGAGCAATATTCATACAGTCAGAGCCACATGGCAGCCTAAAAAGCCCAGAACATGGACCTTTTCTCCCCAGGTGAGTCATCTGCTGAATGAATGGAATGAAAGATAAATTTCTTTTACCTGTTAAGTGTCATGCAATTAATTTCTAAGGTGAGGCTGTCAAAGTGTATTTCTGAAATGATATACTACAATGTTTAGCACAGACTATATGGGATCATATTTAAATCTTTAGATTATTTAATGTTCTTTGAGGACTTCGACAAAAATTACTCATGTTTCTGACTCAGCAAAGTTATAATTCCTTGTATCATCTCATTCAGTGGATTTTAGGGTTCAATTCTGAAAAATGCTCGCTGGAGGAAGATTCCAAGATGGCTGCAGACTAGCAGGAAGCTCTGTCCACTTGCTTCCAGCACCAGATTGGGCTTGTGGCTAAATTGCAGAGCGTTCAACTTGAAAAGCCAGTTGAAATGTAGCTGATCTGAATTATTATGAGTGGGGAGTGTGGAGAGGGGACAGGAAGAGATAAGGAGAGGGTGAGCTGCGTGGCTGGGAAGCCAGAGGGAAGGTGTGGCAGTCCAGCCCCCGTCCTCTGGTATCATCGGGCAGTGGTGTATCGGTCCACTTGAGAGTCTCAGACCACACCACCACATGCAAAGAGTGATTGCTTTGTCACAACACCAGCCTGGGAAGTTCACCTCAATCTGTGTCTATGGGAGGAGCCGTGCATTGGAATTTGGGGCTGGCAGAAGGGTCTGACCAGTACACCCAGAAGTGAATCTGAGGGACTCTGTATTCTGTGGAAGAACTTTTTGTGGAGTTCAGGTGGGGAGCTGGACAGCATTGGAACAAAATCCAACGAGCTCCACAAGTAGCAGATCCAAAGTTTCTTTTCTTTCTTATCTTTTTTCTTTCATAACGTTTGTTTCTTTCTTCCCTTTCATTCTATTTTTTCTTTCCTTTTTTTTTTTAGTTTTTATTTATTTTATTTTTTCCTTTTCTCTGATCCCATGGAAGAGGATCAGTCCTGTCTACCTCGAGTGTAGGACAGGTGCCCCTTCTCCCACCAGGGCAATGGCTGGTTCTGCCCCACCCTGCTATAGCCTGAGACCAGAGGGAACGGCTCTGGGCTGGATATCTGTGTCCATGTGACTGGGTCTGGCAGCATAAGGTCTTGGATATTTGGCCAGGTCTGAGCCTGGGCGGAGGCCCTGCTGAAAGATTGGCGTGTGTAGTGGGGATGATTTTTATTTTTTTTAAAATGCCTTTTGCTTGGGGTGGCAGAAAGGGGATGTCAGTGAACCAGGCAGAGCTGAAGCATTTGAAGGAGAGGAAGTGCCTGCCACCGCCTCTTACAAGGTATAGGTACCACCCCCAACACAAGTCTGTTTAAACCATCCTAACCAGAACCTAGATACCCCTACACAGCCCAGTTCAGTGGGGGAAGTGAGAGCAGCTCACAATAGACATATTCAAGGTACAAGACCTGAGGCAGACCCAGCCGCTGTCCTATGGAGGCCCTACCCCCTGGACTACTTGTGGCTCTTCCCTGGCATGGTTCAGTCAGGTCGCCCAGGGCCAGGCAGGAACAGTGATTCACAATGGTTTTGACAGAGCAAAACAAGACCAAACATGAAACTCAACAACAAAAGACTAAAAAAAACCATACTAAAAGACACAAGACCAAAAGAATTAGAGGAAACAAACAAACAAACAAACAAAGAACTGAAAAAATGAAAAAAGAGAATATGAAAGATGGAAAAGAAATAGAATAAGAATAAAAAAAGAAAAAATTAATGAAATAATACTAATTTTCAATCAGTAATAATAATGAATAAAATAAATTTAGAATAGGAAAAGAAAAACAGGAAAAGAAAAGAGAAAAGAAAAATAAATTAAAAATAAAAACTAAAAAAAGGAAAGAAATAGAAAAAAAGAACAGAATGAAAGGAAATAAATAAAAGATATGAAAGAAAAAAGATAAGAACAAAAGAAAAAAAAACTTTGGATCTGTTACTTGTGGAGCTTGTGGGATTTTGCTCCAATGCTGTTGAATCTGCCCCCATGATGTGTCAGTCCTAGGTGGCATGACATGGTTGGGGTTGAGCCTCCCAGTCAGCAAGCCTGAGTGCTGAACCCTCCCATGAATGAGACAACAGCAATGAAGACCCAAATACAACAGTAGGGCCCACATAACCCACACAAGGGACATTCCTAGAGCACCCAGCTCAGAAGATAAAGGAGATTGCACTACTGGGTCCCACAAGAAAGCCACTGCCCAAAGACTGGGAGGATAGCAGCCTTATCCAATACACAGAAATAAACACAAAGAAACAGCACAAATGGGAAAACAAAGAAATAGGCCCAAATGAAAGAACAGGAGGAATCTTCAGAAAAAGAGCTAAATGAAATGGAGGAAAAGCAATTTATTGGAAACAGAGTATAAAGTAATAGTTTTTAGAATGCTCAATAGCATGAAAAAGATATAGAAATAATGAAAAACAACAAATTGGAAATGAAGACTAACATCTATATATATAAAAGCCAAAGCGACTGAATGACCGAACGACCAGTCGCTATGATGCACACTGACCGCCAGGAGACAGATGCTTAACACACAGGATTGGGCTCTCTCCTGTCTGGATCGGGCCTGTGGGGATCGGGTTCCCTCCTGTCTGTATCAGGTCTGCAGCGATCAGGCCAAAACTGGCTATCCAACATCCCCCGAGGGACCCCTGATTGCAAGAGGGTGCAGGCCAGGCTGAGGGACCCCACCGGTGCATGAATCCATGCACCAGGTCTCTAGTAGCTGAAATAAAGAATTAAGAATTATTCTTAATTAAGAATTAATTAAAAATAAAGAATTAACCACACATTAAGAGTGGTTAGAGGAAGCAGAGGATTGAATCAGCAAATTAGAAAACAAGGTAGAAAAAAACAATCAGAGAAGTAAAAAGAAAAATAGTTAAGAAACATGGGGATGGTTTATGGAATTTTTGGGACAACATGAAACAGAACAACATCCATATTATACTGGTGTGAGAGGGAGAAGAAAATGAGCAAGGGCTAGAACCTGTTTGAAGAAATAATGACAGAAAACTTTCCTAACCTGGTAAAGGAAAGAGTCACTCAAGTTCAGGAAGCACAGAGAGTCCCAGTAAAGAGGAACACAAAGATCCACATCATAATTAAAATGGCAAATGTTAAAAACAGATCATCTTAAGGGCAGCAAGAGCGACAGTAAGGTACTTACAAGGGAGTTCCCATAAGGCTGTCAACTGATTTCTCAACAGAAACACTACAGGCTAGAAGGGAATGGCATGAAGTATTCAAAGTAATGTAAAGCAAGGCTCTGAAACCAAGATTACTCTCTCCAGCAAGGCCATCATTCAAAATTGAAGGTGAAACAGATTCCCAGACAAAAAAAAGTCTAAAGGAGTATATTAACCCCAGCATTGCAAGAAACGTTAAAGGGGCTGCTGTAAGAAAAAGAAGAAATAGAGAGAGGAGCACTGGCATAAAGAATAAAAATGGCTTTAAATAAGTACCTATCAATATAACTATAAATGTAAATGGCTTAAATGCTCTAATAAGAAAACATAGGTTAGCTGAATGGATAAGAAAACATGGCCCATATATATGCTGTCTACAAGAGACACACTTCAGAACAAAAGACTCACACAAGATGAAAGTGAAGAGATGACCTTGGCTAGTGTTTCTCAGTGGTTAGAGCATTGGCCTGTACATCAGAGGGTCGTGGGTTGCGGGTGTGCTCCCATCCCTGGTCAGGGTGCAATGTAGGAGGCAGTCAGTCGATATGTCTCCTCTCTCTCTCTCTCTCTCTCTCTCGCTCTCCCTCCTCCCTCCCTCCCTCTCTTCCTCCCTCTCCCTCATTCTCCGCCCCCCCCCTCTCTATCCCCTTACACTTTCTCTGAAAAGCAATGGGAAAAAATATCCTCAGGTGAGGTTTAAAAAAATGCCCTCTGATGTAAAATGAAAACATAAAGGTAACGTTTAGGAAATGTTTTTCAAAAATGAAATCTGTGTTAATGAGAGCTGTACTTTCTTCAGATAAAATCGAGGACTGTCAAGACTGGAACAAAAAGGACTGGCATTTAGCCCAGTGATTTCACACCACTGAGTCAGTACTGCATAGGGGGCAGTGAAGACAAAGATGTCTATGTTCTCTTTTTTTGTAAAGTTGTATTTATTGGTGCTACTTGCAAGAGGAGAGACCATCCAATATGGGGAACCAGTAAAGGGATGTTAGGAAGGGCTTGTTATGGGATTAGACCTTGTGTTAGGATTTTGAGCATCTAGAGAAACTTTGAATTGGGTGCTCTCAGAAACTGGAGCAATAATTTGGTATCTTCATAAATTTAATCTGGGAAGCAAGAGAAACAAAGAGGTTAAAACTCTATTTGGGATTAGATTCCAGCGTAAGATGGCGGCTGGCAGGACGGAGGTGAGGGATAGGAAGTGAGTGAGTGAGGGGATGAATGGAGAGTGTGTGGATGTGTGTGGTGTGTGAGTGAGTGAGGGACAGTTAAATCCGGCAGGAGCGGCAGAGGCTGGCAGACCAGGCTCTTTGGGACACGGAGAGACTATCACCGCTGCGGCACTCCCCGGACTGCGGGACCCGGGCTCGGGACCCACGCCATCTTAAAGGGGAGAGCGGCCTCTTCTAGGAACTCATCAGCACCACAACCCAGACAGGCCTTGGACACTGCCCGTGACCTGGCAGCCACTCCGGCAAAAATCCTGCAGCCACACCTGCAGACTCTGGGACTCTGCCCCAAAGGAGCAACGTGCCCCGACAGCAGTAAGTGCAGTCTCCCCCACCCCAGCGGCAGACCTCCGACATTGCCTGCTCGGGTGTTCGCGTGTCTCCAGCACGCAGGTCTCTGAGGCACACCACTCCATAGACTCCTCTTAGGAGTCACTGGGAGACTAAACTGGGTGTGATTTTGTACAGACACAGGCTCACTGCCACCCAGTAGAAATTCTGAATTCCCTCTGCCTGAATAACTGTCCCCACACACCCAGCTGCGCAACTTAAGCGCCAGGGCCCCTCAGCGCCAGGGCCCCACAGAGTGTATCAGAGCTCAGCGCCAGGGGAACTGCGCAGGCAAACTGTACTGCCACAGTTGCTCACTCCCCCTCAGCCCATCTATCCACAGGGCACTTTGGGGAAGCTGTGGTGAGCCTCTGCTGGGTCCGATCTTGGACTAATAGGGATGCACTCCCCTGGGCAGTAGAAATTCGGAATTCACCCATCTTGGATACCTGCCCAAAGCGTGCCAGGGCCCTTCAGAGTGCTTCAGTGCGCCTGCGCTAGCAAACTCACTGCGGGTGCTCCTGTGTGCTGCTATGGGGAATGCGAGCCTATCCACCACAAGTGCACCAGCAAAATCTGAGTTTCCCCACCCCACAGCTGCAGAACTCGGGACACTACAGGTGCATGCTTTTCCAGCGTGCAGGTCTCCCAAGACCACCGCTCCACAGGCAGCCCTGGGGCCCCGCTGCGAGCCCTGCTGGTCGTGCACTTAAACAAACAGGGGTGCACTGCTGGGCTGTAGAAACGCTGGATTCCCTCTTCTGGGATACCTTCCCACAGACACTGCAATCCAGTGGCTTCAGTGCCAGGGCCCTTCAGAGTGTGTCAGTACACCCTGCAGGCAAACACACCACAGGTGCCTCTGTAAGCTGCTGCTGGAATCGCGTGTATCCAACCACGGAGGCAGCAGCAAAAGCTGAGTCTACTTACTCCACAATGACAGAACTCTGGACACAACAGTCACACTTTGCCAGAACGCAGGCTTTCTGAGCCCCACCACCCCAATAGACGGTTCCTGGGTGCCACTGTGAGTCCCTGCGGGGCACGCGTGATTTCAATCAAGGGCATAAGACAGCAAAAATTGGAGCACCCCCTCCACAGCTGCTGACTTCTAGACACCTCAGTTGCGCCTTTCCAGCTCACAGGCCTACATCAAGAGAACTCAAATAGCCCAAGTAGGGAGCTACACTAGACTACCAAACCCAGGAGACCTGAGAGGTCACACCAGTAGCACCATACCCTAAAGAAACTGGGTAGCAAAGCAATCAGAACTACAATTAAAACATTACAGCAAAACATGGGAAGACAAAAAAGCAACCCACAAAAAAGAAAAAGAGGAGTCACCAGAAAGGGAGTTAAATGAAATTGAGGCTACTAACTTATCAGAGAAAGAATTCAGAGTAATGGTTATAAGGATGCTCAAACGGCTGGATGACAAATGCACACAACTCAATGAGAATTAGAAGGAGCTGAATGAGAATGTCACCAACATGAAAAGGAACCAAGAGGAACTGAAGAATGACATAGCTGCAATAAAGAACACAATGGAAGGCTTAAACAGCAGACTAGAAGAGGCTGAGGACCGCATCAGTAAATTAGAAGACAAGGTAGGAAAAAACACACAAACACAGGAGCAACTGGAAAAAAAACTTAAAAAGCAAGAGGCGAGTCTAAGGGAGCTTAGGGACAATGCAAAATGAAACAACATTTGCTTAATAGGGATACCAGAAGGAGAGGAGGAGAAGCAAGTATTAGAAAACCTGTTTGAAGAAATAATGACAGAAAACTTCCCTGATACTGGTAAGAAAAAAACTACACAAGTCCAAGAAGCACATAGAGTGCCAAACAAGATGAACCCCAAAAGACCAACACCAAGACACATCATAATTAAATTGGCAAACACCAACGACAAAGTAAGAATCTTAAAGGCTGCCAGAGAGAGACAGAAAGTTACCTACAAGGGATCTCCTATTAGAATATCAGCTGACTTCTCAACAGAAGCACACCAGGCAAGGGAATGGAATGAAATATACAAAGTAATGCAAAGTAAGGGAATGAATCCAAGAATACTATACCCAGCAAGGCTATCATTCAAAATTGAAGGTGGAATCAGGAGCTTCACAGACAAAAAAGGGCTAAGAGAGTTTATTACCACCAAACCAGCAATGCAAGAAATGCTAAAGGGACTGCTATAAAAAGAAGAAACAGAAAGACAAGAAGAAACACAAACATTAAGAATAAAAATGACCACAAACACTTTTCAATAATAACATTAAATGTAAATGGATTAAATGCTCCAATCAAAAGACACAGGGTAGCTGAATGGATAAGAAAACATGACCCATATATTTGCTGTCTGCAAGAGATCCACCTCAGAACAAAAGATTCACACAGACTGAGAGTGAAGGGATGGGAAAAAAATTTTCAGGCAAATGGAAATGAGAAAAAAGCTGGGGTTGTGATACTTATATCTGACAAAATAGACCTCAAAGTAAAGGCCATAACAAGAGATAAGGAAGGCCACTACATAATACTAAAGGGAGCAATTCAACAAGAAGATATAACTCTGGTAAACATATATGCACCCAACACAGGAGCACCCAAATACATAAAACAGCTTCTGGAAGATATCAAGGGAGAGATCAATAGCAATACAGTCATAGTAGGGGACTTTAATACCCCACTGACATCACTGGATAAATCCTCTAAACAAAAAATCAGCAAAGAAACAGCAATCCTAAATGACTCACTAGATCCGATGGACTTAATTGACATCTTCAGAATATTTCACCCCAAAGCTACAGAATATACATTCTTCTCCAGTGCACATGGGACATTTTCAAAGATAGACCATATATTAGGACACAGGCAAAGTCTCTTCAAATTCAAAAGAATAGAAATCGTAACAAGCATCTTCTCAGATCACAATGGCATAAAATTAGAAATCAACTACAATAAAAACATTGAAAAAAATCAAACACTTGGAGGCTAAATAGCATGCTATTAAGCAATGACTGGGTTACCAGAGAGATCAAAGAAGAAATAAAAAGCATCCTGGAAACAAATGACAATGAAAACACAACAATCCAAAACCTATGGGACACATGAAAGCAGTCCTGAGAGGGAAGTTCATAGCTCTACAGGCCTATCTCAAAAAACTGGCAATAAATGATCTAACGCTACAGCTCAAAGAGTTAGAAACAGAGCAACAAGAAAAGCCCACAGTATCCAGAAGGAAGGAAATAATAAAGATCAGAGCAGAAATAAACAACATAGAGACCAAAAAAACAATACAAAAGATCAATGAAACCAAGAGCTGGTTCTTTGAAAGGATTAACAAGATTGATGAACCTCTAGCCAGGCTCACCAAGAAACAAAAAGAGAGAGGACCCAAATAAAAAAAATCACAAATGAAAGAGGTGAAGTAACAACTGACCCTATTGATATACAGAGGATTGTCAGAAAATACTATGAACAACTCTACTCCAACAAACTGGACAACCTCGATGAAATAGACACATTCCTAGAAAAATACAAGCTTCCAAAACTCAACTAGGAAGAATAAAAAAACCTGAATAGGCCAATAACTACTGATGAAATTGAAACAATAATCAACAAGCTTCCAGCAAACAAAAGCCCTGGACCAGATGGCTTCACAGGGGAGTTTTACTGAACATTCAAAGAAGAACTAAAGCCAACCCTTCTCAGACTATTCCAAAAAATCCAAGAGGGAGGTACACTTCCAAGCTCTTTCTATGAAGCCAGCATTACCGTAATCCCAAAACCAGATAAAGACACCACAAAGAAAGAGAATTACAGGCCAATATCCCTGATGAACATAGATGCTAAAATCCTCAACAAAATTCTAGCAAACCGGATCCAGCATTACATTAGAAAGATCATACACCATGACCAGGTGGGATTTATTCCAGGAATGTAAGGCTAGTACAATATCCGCAAATCAATAAACGTGATACATCAAAAACAAGTTGAGAGACAAAAATCACATAATCATATTGATTGATGCAGAAAAGGCATTTGACAAAGTCCAACACCATTTTCTGATAAAAACGCTCAGCAAAGTGGGAATAGAGGGATCATACCTCAACATAATAAAAGCCTTATATGAAAAACCTACAGCCAACATCATACTCAATGGGCAAAAACTAAAACCATTTCCCTTAAGAACAGGAATAAGACAGGGATGCCCACTTTCACCACTCCTGTTCAACATAGTACTGGAAGTGCTAGCCAAAGCAATAAGACAAGAAGAAGAAATAAAAGGCATCAAGATTGGAAAAGAAGAAGTAAAATTGGCATTATTCACAGATGACATGACACTGTACTTAGAAAACCCTAAAGACTCCATCAAAAAATTATTAGATGTAATAAATGAATTTGGCAATATAGCAGGATACAAAATTAATGCCAAGAAATCTATGGCATTTTTATATGCCAACAGTGAACTTACAGAAAGAGAAATAAAAAAAAAACAATCCCATTTACCATTGCACCAAAAAAATTAAGATACCTAGGAATAAACTTAACCAAGGAGATAAAAGACCTCTACCCAGAAAACTGCAGGACATTGAAAAAAGAGATAGAGGAAGACATAAACAGATGGAAGAACATACCGTGTTCATGGATTGGTAGAATCAACATCCTCAAAATGTCCATACTACCCAAAGCAATCTGTAGATTCAATGCACTCCCCATTAAAATACCAACGGCATATTTCACAGATCTAGAAAGAATGCTCCAAAAATTCATCTGGAATAAAAAAACCCCCGAATACCTGCAGCCATCTTGAGAAAGAAGAACAAAGTGGGAGGGATCTCAATACCAGATATCAAGCTGTATTACAAAGCCACTGTTCTCAAAACTGCCTGGTACTGGCACAAGAACAGACATATAGACCAATGGAACAGAATGGAGAACCCAGAAATCAACCCAAACCACTATGCTCAATTAATATTTGACAAAGGAGGCAAGAACATACAATGGAGTCAAAACAGTCTCTTCAATAAATGGTGCTGGGAAATGTGGTCAGACACATGCAAAAAAATGAAACTAGACCACCAACTTACACCATACACAAAAATAAACTCAAAATGGATAAAGGACTTAAACGTAAGACAGGAAACCATAAGATTATTAGAGGAATCCACAGGTAGCAAAATCTCAGATATATGCCGAAGGAATTTCTTCACTGACACAGCTCCTAGGGCAATGGAAACTAAAGGGAAAATAAACAAATGGGACTACAAGACAACAAGAAAACCCACTGCATGGGAGAACATATTTGCCAATGTTATCTCCAATAAAGGTTTAATCTTCAACATTTATAGGGAACTCATACAACTTAACAAAAGGAAGATAAACAACCCAATCAAAAAATGGGCAACGGACCTAAATAGAAACTTTTTGAAAGAGGACATACATAAGGCTGAGAGACATATGAGAACATGCTCAAAATCACTAATCATCCGAGAGATGCAAATCAAAACAACAATGAGGTACCATCTCACACCTGACAGACTGGCTATCATCAACAAATCAACAAATGACAAATGCTGGCGAGGATGCGGAGAAAGAGGAACCCTCATTCACTGCTGGTGGGAATGCAAACTGGTGCAGCCACTGTGGAGAACAGTATGGAGTTTCCTGAAAAAACTAAAAATGGAACTTCCATTTGACCCAGTGATCCCACTTCTAGGAATATATCCCAAGAACCAAAAACACCAATCAGAAAGGATATATTCATCCCTATGTTCATAGCAGCACAATTTACCATAGCTAAGATTTAGAATCAGCCTAAGTGCCCATCAGCAGATGAATGGATTAAAAAACTTTGGCACGGGGGATGGGAGCATGAGTGTGTGGGGGTGGGGGGGAGGATTGGGGTTAATGGGGGGGGATGAAGACACATTTGTAATACCTTAACTAATAAAAAATAAATAAAAAACGTTGGCACATCTACACAATGGAATACTATGCTGCTGTAAAAAGGAAGGAACTCCTACCATTTGCAACAGCGTGGATGGAGCTGGAGAGCATTATGCTAAGTGAAATAAGTCAGTCAGAGAAAGATAAATATCACATGCTCTCCCTCATTTGTGGATTATAAGGAACAACGTAAACCGATGAACAAAAACAGATGTAGAGACAGAGAAGCATTGATCAGATGCTCAAAACTCGGAGGGAAAGCAGGGGAGGGTGGGGGTGAGGGGGAAAGATCAACCAAAGGACTTGTATGCATGCATATAAGCATAAGTGATGGATGTGGACAACAGGGGGTGAGGGTGAGGGCAGGATTGGGGGGATGAAGGGACATTGGGGGATAAGGACATATTTGTAATATCTTATTCAATAAAGAAAAAAAATAAAATAAAACTATTTGGTAGGGAACACAGTCACTGATGTTAGCTGGGAGAGTGCCATGTTTGATCATTTTTTTGCTCTGTGTTGAGACATGACTATAACGTGGTCCTGTCTCTGTCTTGCTCCGTCCTAGTCACAGAGAAGTCTGTTCTAAAGCTGGTGTTCTGTGGAATGGCTTACATTCAGTAGGAGAAGCCATGGCCTAGCTGTGGGGCCAACCCAGCTCCCAGCTGACAGCTGTCAGGGCTCCTTTCTTCGTTCTCTCTCTTTAAATATATGTACATGAATATGTAACCATATTTAGGACCATGTAGTTTATTTCACTTAATGTTTTTTCTTCCCTCACGTTTTCATTGCTTTAGTATTTACTTCCCTGCCACACTAGTTTCCGTGTGTCCCTGCACCCTAAGAACCTTCATTAACTTCCTCTTATGGCATCAGAAGACCTTAAAGCAGGACAGAGGCGCCCGCACACGTGTGCTGGAGTGCGCACACGTGTCTGGAGTACAACTCCTGAAAGCCCCTGCGATCCCCTAAGCTTCCTCCTGCTGGTATTTTGGCACAACACTTCATAGTCCTGTTATGGCGTGTCTGTGTATGTGAAGAGTTTGGAGTAGAGTTTTCTAATGTTTTCTCAGACATAGAGGTGAACTGTTTGGAAGGATAAGTATGTTGAATGAAATTAAGCATCTGTGAAGTACAAGGCACCTTTCCTAGGTATTGAGGGAACTTACATGGTGCTGGGGAAGAAACCTATGCACATATAATAACAGTTTCTCTATTTGTGGAGCCCTAGCCATGTGCATTATCTCATGGAATCCTTAGAGCACCCTACGGGGTGTGTACTATTGGGAACTGTCTCAATGACAGAATGTAGCAGTTATGGGCCTCCTGTGCTGTGGAAGCACAGAGGAGGGAGAAATTAAGTACAGGCTCAGGAAGGTTTTGTCGAAGGGAAACTAGGCCTTGAAAGATGGTGGGGTTATATTGGCAGGAAAGAGGGATGTGGTTGTCCCAGGAGAGGGAGGAGAATGAGCAAAGGGAAATTCACAGGGCTCACATGCCAACGTGTGTGAAGTCTTTAATTTTAGCTCTGTTCACAAGGAACGGTGGCCACTATAAAGATCTTATATGTGCAAATGACATCCATCACACCTCTGGGCGCGTAGGTGTAGTACTTGTTTTACTTAGCCTCTCTAAGGAAAGGGTAAGTGAACGTAAAGTTATTTTCCTTTAACACAAAGTTAAAGTTTTTCATTTCAAATCATTGGTTCAGATGAGTCCAGTGCATCTGCCTTTTGTTTCCTTTAAGAGACCTTTTCTGTGATACAAGGTCATGAGGCATTTACAGGTGAATGGAGCTGAACACTCCCCCCAGTTTGAATTTTTATTGGTGACTTTAGTTTTCTTATTGTTTCAGGTTACTGGGACCTTGCCGTGCTTGCTTGATGGTGATTGTTTTATCAGGTCCAATTCTGCATCTCCCGATCTTGGAATATTATTTGAACTTGGAATTTCTTATATTCGTAATGTATGTCAGTTAACAAATAAGGCTTTCTCATGTATCAGTTGAAAAGGAAGATTTTTTAAAAGCTTGTATTTACAAGTAAAATAATTGATATATTTGTTATAGAATTTTAATCCTTGAGGAATGGGAATGGCAGTGATTTTAATTTTATATATAGTGCTGCTTATTCAGTAGCACTTAAAATTAAAGTGTAAAAGATGCTCAACATCACAAATCACTGGGGAAATGCAAATCAGAACCATAGTGAGATATCATCTCCCACTGTCAGAATGGTATTATCAAAAAGATAATTGCTAATGGTATTATCAAAAAATGTTGGTGAGGATGCGGAGAAAAGGGAACTCTCCTGCACTGTTGGTGGTAATGTAAATTAGTGTAGCCACTATGTAAAACATTATGAAGGGTCCTCAAAAAATTAAAAATAGAACTACCATGTAACCCAGCAGTTTCACTTCTGGGTATTTAATCTAAAGAAATCCAAAACACTATTTCGAAAAGATGTATGTATCCCTGTATTTATTCCAACATTATTTATAATAGCCAAGATATGGAAGCAACCTAAGTGCTCATAAATAGACTATTGGATAAAGAAGATTTGATAATATATACAACAGAATATTACTCAGCCATAAAAAAGAATGAAACCTTGACATTTGCAACAACATAGATGATCCTTGAGGGCATTATGCTAAGTGAAATAAGCCAGAGAAAAGCAGGTACCATATGATTTCGCTTATACATGGAATCTAAAAATATACAAGCAGGCTCATAGATACAGAGAACAGATTGGTGGTTGCCAGGGGTGGCGGGTGGGAAGGTGAAAAGGAAAAAAAAATGCGGTGTATTCTGTGCAACACCAGAAAACCTTACTACTGTGTAGTGATTTGTGACCGAAAGAAAAAACACAACCCTCTTTCAAAGAAGCAAAACAACCTCAAATAGGGTATATGCTGCATATATGTTGAAACTGAACAGTGGCAACAGTCATATCTCAAGTTCTAAGGGTTATCTGGCAGATAATATAAATGAAGAATGCCACAATTCCACAGCTATTACCTATAGTCCTAAATATTGCTATGAGGTTAGAAGGTGAAAAACAACAACAAAGCAATCTATTCCCATAAAATAATTTCCTGAGGCTCTGCTCAAAATTTTCATCTGTATCTCAATAGCTAGGAGGGACATATGGCCACCCCTCGCTGAAAAGGAAGTATATTTTAGCTGGGCATATTGCCCTTCCCTCCTTGAAAAAAAAAGTGAGGTTATCATAGTAGTGAAGAAAAGGGAAAAATATTGGGCAGAAAAAAAATTAAAAATAAACTAATAGATAAGAGTGTATTTGTTTACATTTATAGCTTGAGTGAACTCCAGTGCTTTTGAAGAATGAAAATGTGGAAGGATGGGACTTTGCAGAAAGTGGTAGATGTTGGTGGCGTTCCAGCACAGCAGTTTCCCTCTGTCCTAGAGGCAGAGGGCACTTAGCCTCGTGAATGTGGGTTCAAGTTAAGGGACCTGGCAGAGTGGTGATTTTTTTTTTCATTTTATAACACTTTGCTTTATTGCACTTTGTTTTTTTTTAAATTTTTTTATTGCTTAAAGTATTACAAAGGGTATTACATATGTGTCCTTTTTTTCTCCGCCCTTGACAATCCCCTGGCCTCCCTTACCCCCCAGTGTCTTATGTCCATTGGTTATGCTTATATGCATGCATACAAGTCCTTCGGTTGATCTCTTACCCCCCTCCCTCCTGCCCCCCAACCCTCCCCGGCCTTCCCGCTGCAGTTTGACAATCTGTTTGAGGCAGTTCTGCCTCTGTATATATTATTGTTCAAAAGTTTATAATGGTCTCTATTATCCATGAATGTGTGAGATCATGTGGTATTTTTCCTTCATTGACTGGCTTATTTCACTTAGCATAATGCTCTCCAGTTCCATCCATGCTGTTGCAAATGGTAAGAGTTCCTTCTTTTTTACAGCAGCATAGTATTCCATCGTGTAGATGTACCACAGTTTTCTAATCCATTCATCTACTGATGGGCACTTAGGCTGTTTCCAGATCTGAGTGGTGATTTTTTAAAGGGAATACCAGGAACTTGGGTTAGTTTAACATCATTTAAACTATTGAACCAGTGGTTGTGGGTCTGTGATAGTAGTTTTATGTCTCCATAGTTGCTTGAAAGGTGTAGTATATATACTGGGCATCATGATAACCCAGAGAGCCCACTGTTCTTACATCAGTGGTCTTACACCGTCCTTGAATTTCTTAAGGCAAATCCATCCATCTGTGTAGTGTTGATAGGACAGGAGTGGAGCAGGTCCCTGAGTGGGCCCCAGTGTCCCCCAGTGGCCTCTGACAGTTAACAGTTGGGCAAAGTTCTGAGCAGGAAAGACCCTTGAACGATTTAACTTGTTCATTTATCTGCAAGGGTGACAAGGCTTCCTGACCTCAGGTGCTGTCAATGTGATTTGAGCTCATCCCATCACCTGTCACTCAGGGGACTCGAGGACCAGCTGCCACCTCATCAGTCAGGGGGAGAGAGAGAGAGAGAGAGAGAGAGAGAGAGAGAGAGAGAGAGGTTGATTTCTTCTACTTATTTATTCATTCATTGGTTGATTCTTGTATGTGCCCTGACTGGGGATCAAACCTCCAATATTGCTGTATTGGGACAATGCTCAAACCAATGGAGCTACTTGGCCAGGGCCTCTCAGGTGTAGAGATTTTCAGAGGGGTTTGCATATCACCATGAGCTCTGCAAGTACAAAGGGACTCTTCTGTGCTTCACTTTATTTTCTTGTGAAGAGTTGTTTAGTCTAAAGGGAATACTAATTTTGTACCTTTAAAAGGACCTGGTATGTGCTTCAGCCCTAGCTGGTTTGGTTCAGTGGATAGAGCATTGGTCTGCGGACTGGAGGGTCCAGGGTTTGATTCCTGTGAAGGGCACATGCCTGGGTTTCGGGCTCAAGGCAGCCAGTCAATGATTCTGTCTTATCATTGATGTTTCTATCTCTCATTCTCACTCTCTCTTCCTCTCTGAAATCAATAAAAATATATTTTAAAAAATAATAAATGAATAAATAAATAAATAAATTGGACTGTTTCAGACATTGTTTCATCTATGTTTTTATTTCTTTTTTTTTTATGTTTTTATTTCCTAGTCAACTGGTGAAAGAGGAGAATTAAGCTGTGGCTGGGTGTTTCTTAAACTTTTTGATGCCAATGGAATTCCTATTCCAGCAAAGTAAGTTGGTTATATATTCCTTCTAAACAGGTAACTTTGTAGATCAGTTTTTAGAATCTAGATACCTCAGATTTGCCAAATGTATGCTCTGTTAGCATTTCAATAGCTTATGGGGAGAAGGCTTTGAATCTTGCTTTTATGTTCCTTCAGGTAGGGTATGAAAACAGCATGTAAGTCTCATGCTAGGGAGGGGAAGTGACATATATAAAAGGTATTTTAAAAGATGTTTGCACAAACTGTCTGCCAAGAATGTTCTTCAGTGATTTTGTGTGGGATTAGTACTTTTCACAGAGCTGAAACAGCTCAGTTCCCTCCAAAACGAGGGAGAGCTAAGTCCAGGGTCCCCAGGGCCTCTGTGATTCTGCATTTCTTCTGTAGGTGGGACATTGAACTTGTTATGGCAGCCACAGTAAGCAAATTTAATACTTAAGACCAAAAGGTGGGTTTCTGGTCAAGATGGTGGTGTAGGTAAACATGGCACGCTCCTCCTCCCACAACCACATCAAAATTATAACTAAACTACAGAACAACCATCATTCAGAACCACTTAACATCCGGCTGAATGGAAGTCCTACAACCAGGGACTTAAAGAAGAAACCATTTTGAGACTTGTAGGAGGGATGGAGATGCAGAATAGGCTGGTCCCACACCCTGTGTGTGCTGGATATAATTTGGGAGGGATATGTTGGTTGCTGAGGTCCCCCCTGAGGAGAGGAGGTCCCAGCCCCACACCAGGCCCCAAAGCCCAGGTTCCAGTGCCAGAAGAGAAGTCCCCATTACTTCTGGCTGTAAAAACTAGTGGAGAGTGTGGCTGAGAGAGACATAGGCTGCTGGAGTCCCAGGCAGTCCCTCTTTTACATATATATATTATATATATATATACATATATATATAATATTTTTTATTGATTTCAGAGAGGAAGGGAGAGGAAGAGAGAGATGGAAACATCAATGATGAGAGAGAATCATTGATCGGCTGCCTCCTGCATGCCCCCTACTGGGGATCGAGCCCGCAACCTGGGCATATGCCCTTGACTGGAATTGAACCCTGGACCCTTCAGTCCACAGGCTGACACTCTATCTACTGAGCCAAACCACTCACTGTGCATGGACTTACTTAGACTTGCTCCCTGTGAGTTCTAACACTGGGGCAGCAGCTGGAAAGCCATCATAGATGTATGGGATGGAAGTGAATTGTTTATCATCAGGGCAAGAAATAGAGGGGCAGCTTTCTGCCAGACAAAAGTGATGGCAGAGGCCATTGTTCCTTTTCCGAAACCCCCGACCCCCAAGGAGCTGTCAGGCAGGTGCCATACCTGAGTCTCCATCAACCTGGTTAACACTGTTCACATCACTCTGGTGATTCCCTGAGACTACCCCACACCCAGCTTGTGGGCCCACCCAAGCCATTTCCAGTGGGTTTTTTTTTTTTTTACACAAACTGCTTTCTTGGCTCCTGCTGTAGACTTTCCTAAAGTCTCTCAACGGTTCACAAATTGCAGACAGGCAGCATCTGGCCTTGGTGTGTCCCATACCTCTTGCTAAGTGGCCCCAAGCCTGGCACTAGTGGCAGCTGGTCTCGGTTTGCAGCTTGGCCTCTCCTGGGGACTTTTAAAAAATATATATATTTTATTGATTTTATACAGAGAGGAAGGGAGAGGGATAGAGTTAGAAACATCAATGAGAGAGAAACATCGATCAGCTGCTTCCTGCACACCCCCACTGGGAATGTGCCCGCAACCAAGGTACATGCCCTTGACTGGAATTGAACCTGGGACCCTTCAGTCTGCAGGCCAATCAATACTCTGTTCACTGAGACAGACTGGTCAGGGCTCTCCTGGGGACTTTTAAGCCCAACACAAGTAGCAGCCATCTGCAGATCCATAGCTTGTGCTGGGTGGTGCCAGGCAAAGCACAAGTGGTGGCTGACCTTGCACCTCCTGGGAGGCCCCAGAGCCAGTGCACCCAGCAGACAGCGTACAACCCTACCACCTCCACGAGTGACACACTCAAGGGGTGGACTCAGTGAGCACCAAAGCCCCACTTAAGCAAGTCCTGCTTTATTGCATTAGCTCCTGCATAGCAGCAACTCTATTGTAGTCGCCGCCAGTCTTTGCAGTCAGTTGGCCTGAGGATCAGTCCCTCCTAGTGATGCCAACAGCAATCGAGGCTTAACTACAGCAGGACAGTGCATACAGTATGCACAGAGGTGCACCTGGAGCTTCCAGCTCGGGTGACTGGGGAGGCTGTGCAACTGGGCCCTACAGGACACCTACTACACAAAGCCACTTTACCAATTCCATGAGACATAGCAGCTCCACCTAATACACAGAAACAAACACAGGGAAGCAGCCAAGATGTGGAGACAAAGAAATAGGTCCCATATGAAAGAATAGATGGTATCTCCAGAAAAAGAATGAAATGAAATGGAGGCAAGCAAACAAACTAAGAGAAAATAATGGTTATAAGGATGCTCAAAAAACTTAGTGGGAACTTAAACAGCATGGGAACTTAAACTTAAAAAGGACTTAGAAGCCATAAAATAGGACCAGTCAGTAATGAAGGATATACTAACTGAAATGAAGAAAAATTTACAGGGAATCAACAATAGAGTAGAGGAAGCCAAGAATCAAGTCAGTGATTTGGAATAGTATAAGGAAGCAAAACACAGCAAAAAGAAAAAAGAATAAAAAAATATGAAGAGTGTAAGGAGCCTCTGGGACAATTTCAAGTGTACCAACATTCGCATCATGGGGTGCTGTGAGGAGAAGAGAGGGAGCAAGAAGTTGAAAACCTATTTGAAAAAATAATGACAGAAAACTTCCCTTACCTGGTGAAAGAAATAGACATACAAGCCCAAGAAGCACAGAGTGTCCCAAACAAGATTAACCCAAAGAGCCCCACACCAAGACACATAATTAAAATGCCAAAGGTTAAAGACAAAGAGAGAATCTTAAAAGTGGCAAGAGAAAAATAGTTAGTTACCTACAAGGGAGAACCCATACCACTGTCAGCTGATTTCCCAACAGAAACTTTGCAGGCCAGAAGGGAGTGGCAAGAAATATTCAAAGTGATGAAAAACAAGTTCCTACAACAAGATTACCCAGCAAAGTTATTATTTAGAATCGAAAGACATATAAAAAGCTTCACAGACAAGAGAAAGCTAAAGGTTGGAGTTATCACCACCAAACCAGTATTGTATGAAATATTAAAGGGTTTTCTTTAAGAAAAGAAGAAGAAGAAAGATTAAAAAAATGAATAACAAAATGGCAATAAATACATACTTACCAACAATTGAATCTAAAAAACAAAATCAATGAACAAGTGGAACAGAAAGAAACTCATAGTTGCAGGGAACACTCTCATGGTTGCCAGATGGGAGGAGAGATCGAGGGATGGGCAAAAAAGATGAAGGGATTAAGGAGTACAAATTGGTTGTTACAGAATAGTCATGGGGATGTAAAGTACAGCATAGGAAATATAGTCAATAAAATTCTAATAACTATGTATGTTGTCAGATGGGTATGAGATATATTGGGATGATCAATTAGGAAGTTGTATAATGTCTAATCACTGGGGTGGGGGTGTGTGTGCACCTGAAACTAATATAATACTGTATGTCAGCTGTAATTGAATAATAAAAGTGATTAAATGGCAAAAAAAGACCATATGGCAAACTGGTAGCAAATATTTATAATACAGGATGGGGAAAAGTAGGTTTATAGTGTTGCATATGCAAAACAATTTATTCTTGCATTATTTATTCATTATTGTATTATTTTCTTTTTTTTTTCTTAATCCTCACCTGAGGATATTTTTTTCCATTGATTTTTAGAGAAAGTGGAAGGGAGGGAGGGGGGGGGAGAAGGGAGAAAGAGAGAGAGAGAGAGAGAGAGAGAGAGAGAGAGAGAGAGAGAGAGGAGTATTGATATGAGAGAGATACATTGGTTGGTTTACTTCTGCACGTGCCCCAGTTGGGGCTGGGAATGAACCCGCAACCCAGGTACATGCCCTTGAATGGGAATGGAATCTGTGACCCTTTGGTGTGTGGGCTGACGCTCTAACCACGGAACACACTGACAGGGCAAAGGCAATTACATTTTAAAATGGGCACACACATAGAAATCTAACTTTAAAATGGCTACACACATAGAAATCTAACCTTAAAATGGTTACATACACACATACTGTAAATCTAAATCTAGGACAGTGGTCGGCAAACTCATTAGTCAGAGCCAAATATCAACAGTACAATGATTGAAATTTCGTTTGAGAGCCAAATTTTTTAAACTTAAACTATATAGGTAGGTACATTGTTATTAACTTAATTAGGGTACTCCTAAGGCTTAGGAAGAGCCACACTCAAGTGGTCAAAGAGCCACATGTAGCTCACGAGCCGCAGTTTGCCGACCACGGGTCTAGGATATAGACAGGAAATTCACAGAGAGATACAGGTGGGCAGTCAGGAAGAGGATGATGAAGATCCCATAAAATCCAGGGCTCTAGTCTTGCTGTGCCTTGTAACTGTAAGTCTCCAAGCCAGTTTCCCCCAATTTTAGAATGGGGAATTATCATAGTTTCTAAACCCAAATGTTTAATTCAGGTAATGCTCCCCCCTCCACCTCTTGCTAACACCTCAGGGTGGATGGGACCTCCTTACTGCAGGACAGAGGGGAAGTCCTGACTGTGCTAGTCCTCTGATGTCACCAGGCAGAAGAAGACGGGGCACTTTATTACCCTGGCCCTCCTATACCCGGTAGATGCAGAAGCCCAGGCTTCTTATGCTTTGGAGGGTTTTGTTTTTATTAATGTTCAGGGTTTTAGTTGTACTTGGTAGGAAGGAATGGTGTGTCTATTCAATCTTTCCTAAAATCACAGCTATTTTTTAAATGAGGTGGAGGCCAGAGGCCTCTGAATTAATACAGAAACATTTCCAATGTATATTTTTACATGAAAAAGCAACTGGCAGGATAGGATGTGTACCGTCACTCCACTTTGGTCCATGAAGAGCTGCGTTGGTATGCATTCATGAGTGGGTTTATGTGAACTGTTTCCAAGGCTGCCCCTGGAGCAGGAGTGGGGACTGGCAGCAGGATTAGACAGGCCTTCTACCTCCTGCTTCTACACTTCGGCAGTTTGTAACTTTAAAAGAAAACATCTTCAGTTTGAGATTCATGTATTTGTTCGCCTTTGCATAGAACAAGATAGGGCAAGGGACTACCAAACTAGAGGGGAGGGAGTTGGCTGTCATTTTTTCCTTATTATTTCTAGGCCATTGAAACTTTTTACTACAATCTGCATGTTACTTTTATATTTTATTTATTTATTACTTTTACATTTTAAAAATCATATAAACTCATATTGGCTATTTAAAAAAATTATCTTCATTGTTGAAAGTATTACAGATCTTCCCCCCCCCCCATTGACCCCTCCACCACACCCATTCCCTTGCATCCCCTCCCCCAGGCCATATTGGCTTTATTTCAAATGATGATTCAAAACATTTTAACGACATTAATAATCTTTTTCATGTTAATGTGGAAAATGTATTTCTATGGTTCATAGGTAAGAAAGAAACTTATTTACTGAGCTGATGCCCCACAGAAGGATCAGCTTCCATTCTCAGTCATCACTCATCAGTGACACAGAAATGTCTGCAAGGATATCTGTGCTGAAAGGGATTGACTCAGGCGTCCACTGCAGGTCTCGGTCACAGCACACCCTTCTTTTGTAGGACTTATGAGCTCCTCCTGAATGGTGGCACCCCTTATGAAAAAGGTGTGGAAGTGGACCCTTCCGTCTCCAGAAGAGGTACAGCTCTCACGGGGCACCTCCCTTCCCTGCCTTAGAGATCAAGCAAACAGGAGGCATCTGAGAAGATAGCCCTGTTCTAACACAAATAGGAAATTCACGTTTTTTAAAAAGTCTTTATTGTTCAGATTATTACAGATGTTCCCCGTAGCTCCCCTCTACCTGGTCCCCACCCTACTCCAGGCCTTCCGTTCCCCCGCGCCCCCCCCCCACTGACCTCGTCCATAGGTGTAAGCTCTTTGCCCAATCTCTTCCTGAACCTCCCACAACCTCTTCCCCCCAAGAATTGTCAGTCTTCTCCCTTTCCATGCCCCTGATTCTGTTACATTCACCAGTCTGTTGTGTTCATCAGGTTTTTTATTCATTTGATTTTTAGGTTCACTTGTTGATAGATATGTACTTGTTGTCACTTTGTTGTTCATAATTTTTATCTTTACCTTTTTCTTCTTCCTCTTCTTAGAGAATACCCTTCAGCCTTCAGTATTTCATATAATACTGGTTTGGTGGTGATGAACTCCTTTAGCTTTTTCTTGTCTGTGAAGCTCTTTATCTGACCTTCAATTCTAAATGATAGCTTTGCTGGGTAGAGTAATCTTGATTGTAGGTTCTTGCTATTCATCACTTTGAATATTTCTTTCCACTCCCTTCTGGCCTGCAAAGTTTCTGATGAGAAATCAGCTGACAGTCGTATGGGTACTCCCTTGTAGGTAACTGACTGTCTTTCTCTTGCTGCTTTTAAGATTCTCTCTTTGTCTTTTGCTCTTGGCATTTTAATTATGATGTGTCCTGGTGTGGTCCTCTTTGGATTCCTTTTGTTTGGGGTTCTCTGCGCTTCCTGGACTTGGAAGTCTATTTCTTTCACCAGGTAGGGGAAGTTTTCTGTCATTGTTTTTTTCAAATAGGTTTTCAATATCTTGCCCTCTCTTCTTCTGGCACCCCCATAATTCGGATGTTGGTACGCTTGAAGTTGTCCCAGAGGCTCCTTACACTATCTTCATATTTTTGGATTCTTTTTCTTTTTGCTCTTCTGGTTGGTGTTTTTTGCTTCCTCATATTTCAAAACATTGATTTGATTCTTGGGATCCTCTAGTCCCATGGTCAGCAAACCGCGACTTGCGAGCCACATGCGGTTCTTTGCTTCCTTGAGTGTGGCTCTTCCACAAAATACCATGTGCAGGCGTGCACGTACAGTGCGATTGAAACTTCGTGGCCCATGTGCAGCAGTCAGCATTTTGTGGAAGAGCCACACTCAAGGGGCCAAAGAGCCGCATGAGGTTCGTGAGCTGTGGTTTGCTGAGCCGCAGTTTGCTGACCACTGCTCTAGTCTACTGTTGAATCCCTATATATTATTCTTTATTTCAGTCAGTGTATGCTTAATTTCTGACTTGTCCTTTTCCATTTTTTTTAAAAAAATATATTTTATTGATTTTTTTACAGAGAGGAAGGGAGAGGGATAGAGAGCTAGAAACATCGATGAGAGAGAAACATCGACCAGCTGCCTCCTGCACACCTCCTACTGGGGATGTGCCCACAACCAAGGTACATGCCCTTGACCGGAATCGAACCTGGGACCTTTCAGTCCGCAGGCCGACACTCTATCCACTGAGCCAAACCGGGTTTGGCCCTTTTCCATTTTTTTTTTTTGGCATTCTAAGATCTTTGAAAGTCTCACTAAGTTCCTCGGAGGTTTCTAGAAGATTCTTTTTTTTTTTAATTTTTATTTTTAATATATTTATTTAATATATTAAATTTTTAATTTATTTTTTTTAATAAATTAAAAATAAATTTTTAATTTATTTTTTTAATATATTTTATTGATTTTTCACAGAGAGGAAGGGAGAGAGAGAGAGAGTTAGAAACATCGATGAGAGAGAAACATCGATCAGCTGCCTCCTGCACATCTCCTACGGGGGATGTGCCCGCAACCCAGGTACATGCCCTTGACCGGAATTGAACCTGGGACCTTTCAGTCCGCAAGCCGACGCTCTGTCCACTGAGCCAAACCGGTTTCGGCCTAGAAGATTCTTGAGTAACCTTATAATGTGGTTTTGAAATCTATATCCAGTAGTTTGCTTTCCTCCATTTCTTTCATTTGTGACATGTTTCTTTATCTCCGCATTATGGCTGCTTCCTTGTGTTTGTTTCTATGTATTGGGTAGCTGCTAAGTCTCCTTGAGTTGATAGAGTGGCCTTGTGTGGTAGGTGTCCTATAGGGCCCAGTGGCTCAGCCTGCCCATTCACCTGAGGTGGACACTCTTGGTGCATCCCTTTGTGGGCTGTGTGCACAGTTTCGTTGTAGTTGCGCCTTGATTGCTATTGGTATCACTGGGAGGAATTGACCTCCAGGCCAATTGGCTGTGGGAACCAGCTGTGACTACAGTGAGAGAGTTGCTGTGCAGGAGACACCTTATGGAGCAGGACTTCAGTGGGGCTTTGGTGCTCACTGAGTCTGCCCCTTGAGTGTGTTGCTTATGGATGTGAAGAGTTGTAATCTGGATGGTCTCACACTGACCACTGGTACACTGGCTCTTGGTTCTCCAGGGAGGTGCAAGTCAACCACTGCCTGGGGCCACCAGCAGGAGCTACAGAGAGATCTGCAGATCCCTCCTCTTTCTTTCCTTTTTAAAAAAATATATATTTTATTGACTTTTTGCAGAGAGGAAGGGAGAGGGGCAGAGAGTTAGAAACATCGATGAGAGAGAAACATTGATCAGCTGCCTCCTGCACACCCCCTACTGGGGATGTGCCCACAACCAAGGTACATGCCCCTGACCAGAATCAAACCCAGGACCCTTCAGTCCGCAGGCCGACACTTTATCCACTGAGCAAACCAGCTAGGGCAGATTCCTCCTCTTTCTATTAGGTTTGGAAGTGCCCAGATGAGGCCCAGCTGTGAAGCAAGGCAGGCTGCTGCTGGTGCGGGTTTTTTGAGCCTTTTATTGATAGGTTTGCAGCTTCCTGACCCAGCTGTAACTTGTTTAACAGAGTTTTTGTCTGAGAAAGGACAGTCCATTCATATGCAAAAGTAGCTATAACAGCTTGGGTGCGATTGTAAATTGGGTGGAGTGGGGTCTCTGGGAATCACCAGGGTGGAGCAAACAGAAATGGCTGCCAGTCAGCCCTGCACCGAGGAGGTCCCAGCACAGGAACAATGACTGCTTCGAGCACCTCCGTCTCGAAGAAAGCTGCCCTGAGGTCCTGCTCCGATGACAGACAGTCCAGTTTCTCCCCGTTTGTGTCTAGGTCCCCCAGAGCCTCACCTGAGGAAGTGGGAGCTTGTAAATTCAGTTCCCGGTGCCGGCCTTTTAAGAGGAGCAGCTGGGTCTCCAGCAGCCTGTGTGTCACTCAGCTCCAATCCACACTGGTTTTTACAGTCCATAGTGCTTACGGCCTGTAGGGACTTCTTTCCCCAGCTCTGGGACCCTGGGCTGGGGGTCTGGTGTGGGCTGGAATCCCTCACTCCTCCAGGCGGCCTCTGCAGAGGCTGTCTCCCTCCTGATTAAAAAAGCAGCACACCGGGTGCCAGACCAGCCCGTTTTGTGCCTCCACACCTCCTACCAGTCTCTTTACCTCTAGTTGTAGTACTTCCACGCAGCCAGCTTTCCTGTGGTTCCGGGTGATAGTTGTCCTGTATTTTAGCTGTAATTTTGATGTGGTTGTGGGAGGCAGCAAGTACAGGTGTTTACCTATGCCACCGTCTTGGTTCTTTTCTGAGTGCTTATTTTCTTGCTAGCACACCTGAGACTCTACTGTGGGAAATGAGGAAGTGTGAGGAGCCTGCATTTGCTCCTTCTCATTGAACACTCGGCTAAATTCATTAACAGGCTAATCCAGAGATTGTCTATTGCTAGTCCAAGGGTGTAGACATGTGTAGTTGTGTTGTATGTGTCAGATTGCCCTCCAGAAATATCGAGCACCTTCCAGTATGCTCCCTGGCCAGGCCCTGCAGTAGGCAGTGGGCATGGAGAGTCAGACAAGGTGATCCTTGCCTCGTGCAGCTCCGAGCCTGACAGCATTGGAACTTCACCTTGGCTCCTGAGACCTCCCCCTCCTTGTTTCACAGCTCAGGACACTGCTGTTGCCTCAGCAGTACCATTCTCTCTTCTTAGAAGCGGAAGGTGTTTGAGGTCTGGGATGCACGTGGGTTGACATGCTTTTTAAAAAAAACTAGATATTTTTATTGATTTGAGAGAGGGAGAGAGAGATAGAAACATCAATGATGAGAGAAATTCATTGATCAGCTGCTTCCTGCACATCCCCTACTGGGGGTCGAGCCCATAACCCAGACATGTTCCCTGACTGGGAATCAAACCGTGACCTCCTGGTTCATAGGTCTATACTCAACCACTGAGCCACGCCAGCCAGGCTAGATATACTTTTTTGTTGTTGTTAATTCTCACCTGAGGATATTTTTCCATTGATTTTTAGGGAGAGTGGCAGAGAGAGGGAAAGACAGAGAGAAACATTGATGTGAGAGAACCACATCAATTGGTTGCCTTCTGCATGAGCCCCAACCAGGGCCCAGACTGGGGAGGAGGCTGCAACAAGGTGCATGCCCTTGATCGGAATCGAACCTGGGACCCTTTGGTCCATAGGCCAATGCTCTTTCCACTGAGCCAAACTGGCTAGGGCAACATGCTTTTTATTTTAAAAATTAAATTTATTGGGATGACATTGGTTAATAAATCACATAGATTTCACGTGTAGATTTCTATGGCACAAGATCTGTACATTGCACTGTGTACTCACCACCGAAAGTCAAATCATCTTCCATCACCATATATTAGACCTCCTTCACCCCCACACCTTCCCTCTGGCAACCACCACACTGCTGTGTGTGTCCACGAGTTTCAGTTTTATATCCTGCATATGAGTAAAATCATATAGTTCTTAGCTTTTTCTGCCTGACTTATTTCACATAGCATAATACAGTATTCTCACGGTTCATCCATGTTATTGCAAATGGCAGTACAGTGGGGCATTGACTTATGAGTTTAATTCGTTCCGTGACGGAGCTCGTAACTCAAATTACTCATATGTCAAATCAATTGTGAACGAGTGAGACACGATGCTGGGCTGATGTTGTGGCATTCACTGTGACATTTGCTGCGCCAACTAGCAGTGGGGTATCTGAAGCTGGCTCGTAACCCGAATTTTATCTCGCAACTCAAAGCAAAAAATTGGCTGAGAGGCAGCTGGTATCTCAAAAAACTCGTTAGTCGGGACACTCGTAAGTCAAGGCCCCACTGTATATCTTTATTGATTTCAGAGAGGAAGGGGAGAGGGAGAGATAATAACGTCAATGATGAGAATCATTGATGGGCTGCCTCCTGCATGCCCCCCCATGCCAACCCAGGCTTGTGCCCTGACCGGGAATCGAACTGTGACCTCCTGGTTCATAGGTTGATGCTAAACCACTGAGCCACGCTGGCTGGGTTGTACCACATCTTTTTTTCCCCAATATATTTTTTTAATTGATTTTAGAGAGGAAGGGAGAGAGAGAGAGAGATAGAAACATCAATGATGAGAGAGAAACATTGATCCACTGTCTCTTGCACACCCCCAACTGGGGATCAAGTTCACAACCTGGGCATGTGCCATGACAGGGAATTGAATCGTGACCTCTGAGTTCATAGGTTGACGCTCAACCCCTGAGCCACGCTGACTGGGTGTGTACAATTTCTTTATCCAGTCCTTTGTGCAGTACACTTGGGTTGTCTCCATATCTCAGCCACTGGGAATACAGCTGCAATGAACTTAGGAGTGCATATATCTTTGTGAATATATGTTTTTGAGTTTTTCAGGTATATAGACCCAGGAGAGGTATTGCTGGGTCATATGGTAGCTCCGTTCTTAATTTTTTGAGGAATTGCCAGACTGTTTTTCATAGTGGTTCTACCAGTCTACATTCTCATCAACAGTGAATGAGAGTTCCCTTTTCTCCTCAACCTCTCCAACACCTATTACTTGTCTTGTTGATAATAGCTATTCTAACAGGTGAGAGGTGGCATCTCATTGTAGTTTTGATTTGCATTTCCTTAATTGCTAGTGAGGTTGAACATCTCTTCATATAGCTGTTGGCCATTTGTATGTCTTCTTGGGAGAGGTGTCTGTTCAGGTCCTCTGCCCATTTTTTAATTGGGTTGTTTGTTTGGTGTTGAATTTCATGAGTTCTTTGTATGTTTTTATTTATTTCGTCTTTAGCCCAGTCATTTTTTAGTAGTATGTTGTTTAATCTCCACATAGTTGTGGGTTTCTTTACTTCCTTTTTCTAGCTGATTTCTAATTTTAAGGCATTGTGGTCAGAGAATATAATTTCAATCTTGAATTTGTTGAGGCTAGTTTTGTGACCCAACATACTGTCTATCCTTGAGATTGCTCCATGTGCACTGGAGAAGAATGTATAGTCTGATGTTCTGGGATGAAAAGCTCTATAAATGTCAATTATGTCTATTTGGTCTAGTGTGTCATTAAAGATCCATGTTTCTTTATTGATTTTCTATTTGAATGATATATCCAGAGCTGTGAATGGAGTATTAAGGACCTCAACTATGATTGTGTTTTGATTTCTTTCTCCCTTTAGTTCTAATTATAGTTGCTTTATATATTTCATTGCTCCCTGATCAGATGCATATATATTAAGAAGTATTATGTTCTCTTGATGTAGTGTCCCCTTTATCATTATAAAATGTCCATCTTTGTCTCTTATTATCTTGAATTCTATTTTGTCAGATAAAGTATGGCTACACCTGCTTTTCTGTGGATGTTTTTTGCTTGGAGAATCATTTTGCACCCTTTTACTTTGAATCTACCTTTGTCTTTGCAGCTTAGATGTGTCTCTTGTAGGCAGCATATGGTTGGCTGGGTTTTGTTTTTTGATCCACTCTGCTACTCTGTACCTCTTTATTGGTGAATCCAGATAATTTACATCCTATATAATAAAAGCATAGTATGCAAATTGTCCCATTGTCCAGGAGGTTGTCCGGGAGTTTGACCGGGGGGGCAGAACCGACCGGGGGAAGGGAGGGAGGCTCTGCTCAGTGGCAGCGGCAGGCAGCGGGGGAAGGGAGAGAGGTCCTGGCTGGTGGCAGCGGCAGGCGGCCGGGGGAAGGGAGGGAGTACCCGGCTGGCAGCTGGCAGCCACTAGGGACCCTATCAGTGCAGGAATTTTGTGTACTGGGCCTCTAGTTTAGTATAATTATTGATGTAAGAGGATTTCCTATAGTCATTTTATCTTTTGTTTTCTTGTAGCTCTGTGCCTTCAGTAGTTCTTTTCCTTTGTGTGTTTCTGTCTCTTGTTTTGTTTGGTGGTATTCTACACTTCTTTTTCTGCTTTCTCTTTTTTAAGCTATGTGTCTTAATTTTGGGGGTTTTGTGTGTGGTTACCATCAGGTTTATGAAAAATAAAGTTGCATATGTACTGTAGTTTTTTCTCTTTTGAGTGCATCTAATCTCCATCCTCCTTTGCCAGTTCAGACCTTCACTCCTCTCCTCTTTTATGTTTTTGTTATAACAAATTATTCCTATTTATGCTGTTAGTTGTTTGGTGATCATACTCATAGTGTTGTGACCTTATGCTCTTTGTTTTAAGTAGAATAATTCCCTTAAGTATTTCTTGCAATGGTGGTTTTCTGGTGATAAATTCCCTCAGCTTCTGTATATCTGGGAACATCTTTATTTCTCCTTCATATTTAAAGGATAACTTTGCTGGATATATTATTCTTTTGCTGAGAATTTCTCTCTTTCAGTCATTTGAATATTTGGTTCCACTTTCTTCTGGCCTGTAGAGTTTTTGTGAGAAGTCCGATGATAATCTGTTGGGTTTTCTTTTGCAGATAACTTTCTTCTTTTCCCTGGCTGCTTTGAGATTTGTTTTGTCATTCATTTTTACAATTTTAATACAATGTGCCTTGGAGAGGGCCTCTTTGGACTGAGGTAACTAGGTGTTCTGTTTGCTTATTGGATTTGAGGATCTAGTTCTTTCCATAGGTGTGGGAAGTTCTTATCCATTGTTTGTTTAACCGTTTGAGTCCCAAGCAGCGCGATTGCGCTGCTGAGATTTTATGTCGAGAAAACATACGATTCGTTTGAGTCCCAGGGGGTATTGAAAAAACACTGTCGAAGAATCCCAAACAGCGCAACCGCGCTTTCTCTAAATGAGTACGAAAAGACCCAAACAGCGTGATAGCACTTGTTTTATTTTATGTCGAGAAATACCAAGCAGCGCGATTGCGCTGCTTGGGACTCAAATGGTTAAATAGGCTCTCTGTTTCCTTATCCCTCTCTTCTTCTTCTGGTATGCCTATTATTATTATACTAGAGACCCGGTGCATGAACTCGTGCACCACTGGGGTCCCTCAGCCTGGCCTGTGGGATTGGGCTGAAACTGGCTTTCTGACATCCCTCGAAGGGTCCTGGATTTTGAGAGGGTGCAGGCCAGGCTGAGGGACCCCACTGGTGCACGATTGGGGCTAGGGAGGGACACGGGAGGTTGGACAGCCAGGGAGGGACCGTGGGAGGGCTCCAGGGAGTGTCCGGCCCATCTCGCTCAGTCCTGATTGGCTAGACCAGCCGTGGGCAAACTACGGCCCGCGGGCCGGATCCGGCCCGTTTGAAAGGAATAGAACTAAAAAAAAAAAAGATCGTACCCTTTTATGTAATGATATTTACTTTGAATTTATATTAGTTCACACAAACACTCCATCCATGCTTTTGTTCAGGCCCTCCGGTCCAGTTTAAGAACCCATTGTGGCCCTCGAGTCAAAAAGTTTGCCCACCCCTGGGCTAGACCCCAGCAGCAAGCTCACCTACTGGTTGGAGCGTCTTCCCCCTGGTGGTCAGTGCATGTCATAGTGAGCAGTTGAGCATCCTTAGCATATCATTAGCATAGTAGGCTTTGATTGGTTGAACGGCCGACTGGCCGACCAGACACTTAGCATATTTGGCTTTTATTATGTAGGATTGCTTTTTCTGATGGAGTCAGATAGTTCTTAGAGAGCTATTTCATTTTTTTAAATGCTCGGGTCTCTCTCTTCTTTTCTATGCATCATTTCTAGATTCCTATATTGATATCACTAATTCTTTTCTCCATCTGGTCAGTTCTGTTTCCTATATTCAGTAGTTTACTCCTAATCTCCTTAGTTGCATGCTTCATTTCTAGGATTTCTGATTGGTTCTTTTTTTAACGTTTTAGATTCTTTGGTACAGTACTCATTTTGTTCATTAATTTGTTTTTTGAGTGTATTAGATTGCCTGTCTATATTTTCTCACATCTTGTTGAGTATTTTCAGAACTGCAATCTTGAATTCTCTGTCATTTATATATTTCCATGTGTTCCAGCTTGCTTTATGGAGATTTTTCATTTTTTTCTGGCCTTCCTTGTTTTCATGGTTATTCATGGTATTTGCTGGTCCCCTTTGTCTAGGCATCTATGTATTATATTGGTCCTTCTCTAGCATCTTTATTTGAACAGGTCTTTCTACTGTTTTCAAGTAGGTGATGCTGAATCACAAGATTTTTAGCTCTGTGACGTCCCAGAGCTGCCCTCCATAGCTCCGATCAGACATTACAGCTGTGCTGCTTGGGGGTGGGCTTTGTTTTGCCCTCACCATAATGGTGATCCCCGGGCCTCAATGGTGTCCCCCCCCTCCAAATAGGAATCAATCACTGGAGGAAACAGGGATTCTGCTGCAATATCTCTCAGTTTACAGATAATGTGCTCCTTGACCTGACACCAAGGGCAATGGAAAGTGAGTTTGGGGAGTCCAAGGGGGTGATGGGCCTCTGTGGCTCCATCTTTGCCTAGAACACTAACTGTCCAACAGCAGACAGTCACGACAGAACCCAGGCACTGTGTTCTTACCCCAGCCTCTCAGCTGGCTCAGCTGCTGTTCGCGCCACTTGCCCTGCTAGAGAGCCACCGAGACTCTGTTCTTCCTGGCCCATGGAAATACCTGCTTCCTCCTTCCTCTGGGGCTGAGCTAGCAGCCAGCTCCCAGCTGCAGGGCTGCATCTGTGGCCGTGTGAGCTCTCTTCCTTTCTTGCCTCCCCATTTGCTCCTGGTTGACCACCTTTAGATGATTCAATGCATGGGTCTCTCAGGCATGCTTCTATATTGAGCATGGAATCCTTTGTTGAGTTATATAGTTGATAAACTTGTTAACAAGTTTCAGGGGGAGAGGCCAAGGGGATCTCTCATACTGCCATTCCTCTGATGTCACTCCTCAGACATGCTTTTTAAACTCCTTTTTTTCTTTGTAAATCAGCCACAACAATGCAGCTGTCAGGGACAGGCACTGGTGGTGAAAAGACTTTGTTGTGTTATAGCAAAATACCATGTGTGTTATACGCACTGTCCCAAGCACTTAAAGTTGTAACATTTATTAATTTTTTTTAAGCACAAGGGAGTGTTTTCCATCAGATGATGATGATGAGGAGGCAGCCGCAGCTTCTAGTAAAACTGAGATCTTTGAACAGAAGATCAAGAGACCTACTAAGGTTGGTATGCCTTCTGTGGTTTCTGTTTGGGAGCTCGGGTCACTCAACATGTGTAGACCATCTCTGCTCCCAGCTTCCCTCCTGCCTGGTCATCTTTTGTTGGTTAATATTTCCTCACTAGGGGCCCAGTGCACGAATTCGTGCACCTTGAAAGGAACTGTGGGCCGTGAGGCTGTGGTGGGCACAGGGGCGGGTCTCGGTCCATCCTCCACGCCCCTGCCTGGCCCCTCCCTCCGTGGCCCCCGGTCCCCTGTCTGCCAGCAGGCCTGCTCCTGCCGCTGCTGCTCCCACACGCTGACAGCGCCGCCCTGGCTTGCACTCGCTGATGGCGCAGAGCGATTGGGGCCGGTGCTGGGCACCAGCAGTGGGTGTGAGCGGTGGCTCTGGCGCCAGCTGCGAGTGCAAGTGGGCCGTTGCCAGCAGCAGGTGTGAGCAGTGGCTGCTGGCCCTCATTGCTCCTCAGGAGCAGGGGGAGGTGGAGAAGCCCTGAGGGATGATTGGGGCCAGCAGCCACTGCTCGCACCTGCTGACAGTGCCGAGTGATTGGGGCCGGCGCCAGGCGCCTGCAGTGAATGTGAGTAGTGGCTCCAGTGCCAGTAGCAGGAGCCGGCAGCAGGTGTAAGTGCCCACTGGAACTGCAGTGTGCGGGAGCAAAGAATTTTCAGTAACCACCAGAGGCTTGCCCTGATGACAGCAACCGGCACCCTGCCTTGGTCTGGCGCCCCCGCTCACCTGCTTCACCATCCCACTGCGGCCAATGCCCGCCATGTTCTTCACGTGCCCCCTAGTGGTCAGCGCACATCATAGTGACCGGTTGTTCGGTTCTGCCGTTTGGTCTATTTGCATATTAGGGTTTTGTATATATATATATATATATATATATATATATATATATATATATATATAGAGAGAGAGAGAGAGAGAGAGAGAGAGAGAGTAACTTGTTTGCCAAAGATCATGGAAATGGAATAACAAGTTCAGATTAGATTACTCTTCTATTTACTAGTTAGCACAAAGGACAGATTTGGTCAAAAATAGAGTAGAGAACTATTAAGTGGGCTTACTGACCCATGAGTCTATCTAAAGAGAACTTTTTAAAATGTTAAGTTTGTTGAGGTATAATTTAGTTTACTCCTTTTAGTTTACAGTTCTTTGAGTTTTAACAAATGTATACAGTCATGTAACTATCAGTACAGTCAAGATAGAGAATGTGTCCATCACTCTAAAGAGTTACCTCTGCGGCTTTGTCTTTGTCCTCAATGCCCCGCCCCAGCCCCAGCCCCAGGCAATCACTCCTCTGTTTTCCTTCCCAACAGCTTTGCCTTTCCCAGCTATACATCAGATCATATAGTATGTAGGCTTGTGAGTCTGGTTTTCACTCAGCATAGTGCTTCTAAAATTCATTCATGCTGATGCCTGTGTTGGTAGTTTGTTCTTTTTTGTTTTAAACAGTACAGGAGTTATTGTGGGATCAGCTCCAGATCACTGCAATAAGGTACATATCGCAATAAAGCAAGTTACATGAATTTTTGGCTTCCCAGTGTATATAAAAGTTATGTTTACACCATACTTTAGTTATTTAGTGTTCAATAGCATTATGTGTAAAAAAACCCCCAATGTATATACCTCAATTTAAAAATGCTAACCATTATCTGTTACTGTTGGAAAAAAGGCCAGTAGACTTGCTCAACTGAGGGTTGCCACAAATTTTCATTTTTTTTCTTTTTATAAGATTTAAATATATATATTTGATTTTAAAGAGGAAAGGAAAGGGAGAGATAGAAACATCAACGATGAGAGAAAATCATTGATTGGCTGCCTCCTGTACGCCCCACACTGGGGATCGAGCCTACAACCCGGCATGTGCCCTTGACCGGAATTGAACCCAGGACCCTTCAGTCCACATGCTGCTCTATCCACTGAGCCAAACCAGCTAGACCAGCCAGGGCTTTTTTTTTTTTTAATATAAGATTTTTAATTGATTTTTAGAGAGAGAGGAAGGGAGAGGGAGAGGGAGAGGGACAGAGAAAAACATTGATGTGAGAATGGAACATTGATTGGTTGCCTCCTGAATACTCTCTACCCCTGGGGATTGAGCCTGCAACCTGGGCATGTACCCCAACTTGGAATCGAATTAGCAACCCTTCAGTGCATGGGATGAAACCTAACCAACTGAGCCCCACCAGCCAGGGCCAGATTTTCAATTTGTAAAAAATGCAGTATCGCTTTGGCTAGAGTGACTTGGTTAGAGTATTATCCCATGTGCCAATAGGTGCTGCATCTGATTTCATTTCAGGGCACATATTCAGGTTGTGGATTTGATCTCCAGTTAGGATGCTTATGGGAGGCCATCAATTGATGTTTCTCTCTCACATTGATATTTCTGTCCATCTCTCTCTTTCTCTCCCCTCCTCTCTTAAAAAAAGTCAGTAAAAATTAAAAAATACACACAACACAATATCTTCAAAGCACAATAAAGCTAGATGTTCTGGTATTCCATTGGCTGGATGTATCATAGTGTGTTACCCATGAGTTAGTTGATGGACATCTGGGTTGTTTCTAATTTTGGCCTATTATGGATAAAACTTCCTCTAAATATTTGTATATGAATTTTTATTATGTGTAAATGTACTGTTATTTCTGATGGGTACAGACACTTAGGAATGGGGTTGCTGGGGCATCTGGTGTTTGTTTATTTTATAAGAAGCTGCCAAGCTATTTCCCAAATGACTACACTATTTTACATTCTCACCAGCAGTGTATCAGCATTTCAGTTGTCCCATATTCTTTTAAAAAAATACATTTTTATTGATTTCAGAGAGGAAGGGAGAGGGAGAGAAAGATAGAAACATCAATAATGAGAGAGAATCACTGATCGGCTGCATCTTGCCTATCTCCTACTGGGGATTGAGCCCACAACATGGGCATGTGCCCTTGACCAGAATTGAACCCAGGACCCTTCAGTCCACAGGCTGAGGCTCTATGCACTGAGCCAAACCGGCTAGGGCTCAGTTGCCCCATATTCTTGACAACACTTGGTATTCTCAGCCTTTTTGTTTGTTTTAGCTATTTTAATAAGTAAGCAGTGGTATCTCATGGTTTTTGTTTTGCATTTTCTGCAGGGAGCTTTTATACTAGTAGAATCCAGGTCTGTCAATTTCAAACTCAGGAACCTCTTGGAAAAAAATCATAGAATCATCTTTCTTGGGGTCTCAATGTCTACATCTTATAAAGGACACAGTAGAAATATCAATCCCATAAGTTGTAATGAAGTTTAATGAAAAAAACATAAAAAACACTTAGCAAGTATTTATAGTACATGCAATTAAGCAGTGTGAGCTCTAATAGTTGGCTAATCTTATGATTATATCTATATATATAAAAGCCTAAGTAACCGTCCGACTGTCTGATTGGTAGCTTTGATGTGCCCTGACCACCAGGGGGCAGATGCTCAACGCAGGAGCTGCTGAGCTGCAGTGACTTGGCAGCTGCGGTTCTTGGGTGACGCACCTGGAACCAGAGAGGAGGGATCCCAATTCTGATTCCCGGGTGCGTTACCTGAGGACCGCCCTCTTGCAATCCGGGACCCATCAGGGGATGTTTGAGAGCCGGTTTTGACCCAATCCCCGCAGACCAGGCCAAGGGACCCCACCAGTGCAAGAATCTGTGCACCGGACCTCTAGTGTATAGATAAATGCAAATGTAATGCCAGGTAGCTGATGCAGTGTGTCATAACATTCATCTAAGTGAAGCTATGTAAGATAGCTGGTAAGACCAGGGGGCATTTGAAATGGGGTTTGAAGGATTGGAGATGTGCTCTGTGAAGACGTCAGGAAAGGGCCTTTCCACAGAGGCGCACGCTGGATGGGTGGAGGGGGAGCATGGCATGGGGACACGACTAGGGCATCCCCTGACTCTCCCTGCATGACCTTTTTGCAGTTGCAGATTGTCAAGAAGCAGTGTAATGAATGAGAACTTGGCCTACCTCTCTGAGTGGTTGCTTTTGTCATTTTATTTTATTTTTTAAAATAAATCTTTATTGTTCAGATTATTACAGTTGTTCCCCCTTTTCGGGCCCCTAGGGGATGGGGAGAGTCAGGAGGCATTAATCCCTGAGGCCTGAGGGAAGAGGGGATGGGGTGGGGGGCTGCTCCCTTCCGTCTCTCTGGACTGCCAGAGAGTACAGGTGCTGCCCATGCTGGCTGGGGCCTGGCAGGCCTGGGGGATTTGCACCAGTTGGGCCCCTCGGGCTCTGCGTTGCCTGGGGTGGGGGTGGGGTGGAGCTCTGGCAGTCTGCAACCCCCTGCCCCGGTAGAACTCTGGGTGCCCCTTCCAACCCTCTTGGAGGCTCATACTCACATGCCTTCCCTCACAGTGTCCCCCAGTGCGCCATACCCTCAAGGCTCTTCCTCGAGCTTCCACGGAGGGCAACTCCTCAAAGAAAGAGGTGTCAGGGCTTTCTTCAGCCGTCCTGTCCTGATAACAGGGACATTGGTTCATAAAAA
>NW_005871478.1:755310-774882 GCF_000147115.1 Myotis lucifugus
GGTTCGTGGGCTGTTGATGAAGCCGTCTGGGTGCTTCACAAGGTTCTGCCGGCTTCCCAGGGCCGTCGCAGCCTCGCAGGGGCCGTCTCAGCCTCGCAGGGGCCATCGCAGCCTCGCAGGGGCCGTCTCAGCCTTGCAGGGGGCACCACATTCCATGTTGGGGGTGAAGGTGCGAGACAGAAGCTCCTCTCGCTGTCTCTCCTGCTGCTCCCTTGTGTATTGCCGATGCTGGAAGTTTCTGAGAGCAGTCTGCAGGTGCTGGACATCATACTTTAACTGGTCAACATGAAGTTTGTCATTCTGTCTTTTGTTGGGCGGTTCCTTGCTGGACAGAATCTCCAGGCGTTCTAGCTGGCTGAATATCTGGTATGCTTGCTTGGATTTCGTTTTCTACTAAGTGCACAGACTGCTTGTCTGCCGTCTCCCGGTGTCCCATGTGAGACTGGATCTGGTGGACCTGCTTGTGCGTTTGCTGGTACAGCGGTTCCATATTGCCGGCCCAGTCGGGTCCGGCTCCAGCTTCCTCCGAACCTGATTCTGCTTCTTGAGTGTGTCCCTTATGGATGCGAGGAGTTGAAATCTGCAGTTTGTTGGGTTCGCTTTTGTCATTTTAAATCATGCTCTGAGTTTAACTGCCTGCCCAGGCACCCTGTGTGCAACCCGACCCAGGGCAGCGAGGCGGGACAGCATGGCTCCTCTGTCACCCCAGCTTCCTCATCACAGCTCCCTTGGGGGCCTAAGCCTTTAGTCGGACATCCCCTGAGGGCTCTCTGGCTGCCAGGAGGATGTCTGACTGCAAGCTTAGGCCTGATCCCCCCGGGGAGTGGGCCTAAATTGACAGGTGGACATCCCCCACGGGGTCCTGGACTGCAAATGGGCGTAGGCTGGGCTGAGGGACTCCCCTCCCCCTGCCGAGTGCACAAATTTTTGTGCACCAGGCCTCTAATTTATAATAATTACTGATAGGAGAGGACTTACTATTTCCATTTTGTTACTGATTTTCTGTATGTCTCAGATTTGTATTGTCCCTCATTTCCTCCCTTCTTACCTTCTGTTGTGTTTGTTTATTAATAAATTTTTATTGATTAAAGAGAGGGAGGGAGAGGGAGAGAGGAATATCAATGATGAGAGAAAATCATTGATCAGCTGCCTCCTACATGCCCCTTACTGGGGATTGAGCTCGCAACCAGGGCATATGCCCTTGGCTGGAATCGAACCTGGGACCCTTCAGTCCGCAGGCCAGTGCTCTATCCACTGAGTTAAAACAGCTAGGGGTCCTTCTCTTGTGTTTAATTGATTTTTTTTTGTAGTGATACACTTACTCCTTTTCATTTCTTTTTGTGTGCATTCTATAGATTTTTTTCTTTGTGGATACTATGGGGATTACATAGTTATAAGAATCTATTTTAAACTGATGATAATTTAACTTTAATGTTGAAATTTATTTTGTTTTTGAACCCTTAATGTGTACCATGCATTGCATTGAACACTCCACACTTACCTCATTTTAATCTTTTTATTAGCCTTCTGAAATTCAGGTATTGCTATCTGTATTCTACAAACGAGGAAACCAAAACACAAGGAGAATAATTAATTAGCCCGAAGTTACATAGCTAGGAAGTAGCAAAGTCAGAATTCAGTCCAGGTCTGCTACACTCTCCCATGTTCCACCTAGTACTGTGAACAATCAGCTCACATTTCTTCTGCATTCATCACATCAGGTGGGATGGCCACATGGCTTTGTTAAAACATGTAGCTGACTAGTCTCTATTTCCAAAACACATAAACATGCCTTTTTTTTAAAAAAAAATTGATTTCAGAGAAGAAGAGAGAAGGAGAGATAGATAGAAACAATAATGATGAGAGAGAATCATTGATTGGTTGTCTCCTGCACACCCCCCACTGGGGATCAAGCCCGAAATCTGGGCATGTGCCCTTGACCAGAATCGAACCTGGGACCCTTCAGTCTGCAGGCCGACACTCTATCCACTGAGCAAAACTGGCTAGGGCTCATGGCTTTTTAAAAATTTGACATTTAACATGGGTGTATAGCTAAAATAGAAGCATAGCTATGGCAGCACAGGGTGGAGACTTGAAAGTGTACACATAAAAATGTAAATTATCTGAAGTTTAACGTGACCAACTTGGAGTGGGAATTTCCCATATAATTGTTGCATTTTTCCCAATGATGAAACAAAACTTGGAATAGTTCATTAAAGTAATACACACATTTAAAAAACATTGTAGGTTGGAGTGTAAGATATTGTTTAATGAATACATTTCTTTTCTTCTTTAATAGTTTACTGCCGGAAACATTAATTGGAAGCATGTCCTACATTCATTTGTTGATATTTTATCGCCAAATTCTTGGAGATGTACTCCTAAAAGACAGGTTGAGCATGCAAAGTGCTGGTAAGGGGGTCTTTGCAATTTCCTTTTGTACAGTAATGCATCATCATGCTTTGAGTAAATGTAACCTATGTCAGCCTGTATCTTCTGCTTCCAAAGGTGAGACCATGGTCATGAGAAAAGTGAGGTTGGAAAAAAACACAGAAAGGACAACACAAGTTTCTAGTCTTATTCTGTTCAGAGCCACTTCACTCCCCTCCCAAAAGCTCTGTTTACGTAGTATAAGACTCATTCCAGAACCCTCTACGTTGTGTATATAGGGGGGATTGGGGTTGAGGGGACAGCTTTGAGCTCCTAGAGGTTAAAGTGTTAGAATGTGTTGTCAACAAATCTTGTGACACAGTGATTCTAATAGGTTATGTCTGTTGCAGTAAAACATGTTGGATAAAGTTTGTGTAAATCCTTTTTGGTCTTTGTATTTCAGATTTGATCAGTAATCCTGTACTGGCCACCTTCCCCAAGCTCTTGGAGCAGCCTGACGTGGTGGATGCGCTCAGGGTGGGTAGTATCATGATGGGAATCTGGTGGGTTCCGAAAGCAATTAAACACACAAAATTAGTGCGTTCTGACACCTATTCTTTTTTTTTTTTTGCCCCCTATTTGGATGACATCTCCTGATCTGTGTCCACTTTTTAGCTGACTTGGGCTCATTCTTCCTTTCTTAGCATGAGTGTTACTTTTCCAGGCTTCCCAGCACCCAATAAGCAGGTGAAGGGCATGCTATGTACACTGTTGCAATCTCTTATTTGTTTTTTGTTCCTTAACTTAAGATGGCCACTAATTGTGGCCTAAGAGCAAAAATCCAAAATAGTTTGTTATATACATGAACTGAGTTCTCAGGGGAGAGTCAGGGCACACATATCATTTTTTATTTAATTCAACATATACTGTCTGCTGCATGAAATAGCAGCTGGTTGAACCACATGAATTCTTCAATTTTCAGCCATTTTTGACCTTCAAAATGTCAATTTTATAAAGTTCAACTTATCATAACAGGGTCAGCAAACATTAGAAGACCTGTATGCCCACAAGGCAGATGTTCAGATACCATGGCAGGTGCCACAGGGGAAGCATGACCCAGGTCCTTGGAGACTTAATAAGGCAGCAAAGGAGGACCAAGGACTGTTCCATTAAAGAGCTCCTGGGTGAGATGGACCTAGTACACGCTGGGGCCAAGTCCGGTTTTGACATGCTGAGATGGGAGTGAAAGACATTACAGGATAGATCCCAAGATGGCTACAGAGTAGATGGAAACTACACTCATCTGCTTCCCACCCCAAACTGGGTTTACAGGTAAATTATAGAGCAGTCAACCTGAATAACCAACTGAAGGCTAGCTAAACTGAAATATTATACCAAGGATTTATAGAAGAAGCCACTTAGAGACTGGCAAGAAGAGTGGAGACGTGGAAAGGGCTGGCCCCCACACCCAGATGTGGTAGTGGCTGAGAAGCTGGAGGGATATTGTGGCTACAAAACTTCCTCCCCCCAGTATCATGGCGTCTCAACCCCATGTAGAGAGAACACAGAGCAGCAGAGATGGGAACAGGAACCCACATAGCATCTGGTGGTGAAAATCGGTGGGTCTACCTGAAAGACCCAGATGCCACCTTCACAGGGATGAGCAATCCTATTGTTAACAGCAGCAGCCTGGGGAGTGCACCACTTTGTCTCCCACTGCTAGTGAGACCACTCTGCCATGCTTGGGTCTTATGGAGGGATCTGCTGGCTGTACCCAGCAGTAACTTTTGGGGCCCTCTTTTTCTATGAAGGCTTTTGGTGAAGATTCAGACAGTGACTAAACTGTGTGACTTTTGGAAGAACGCTGGTCTCACCACCTTGAGCACATAGCCAGTGCCCCTTCCCCACTTGTTGAATCACTTAGCAGGCCTGCTGAGTTCAGTGGTGCAGGGGGACCAGAGTGCTATGCAGAGTTGGGATTTTCAGACCAGTCTCTTGGGGAAACTTTTGTCCAGGAACCAGACAGGCAGATGCTGGGGGGTGTGGCTACTCCTGTCTCTCTAGTGATTTCAGTCTCTGCTACCCAGGAAGGGGAAGATGTGCCTGTCCCCTCTCCTATAGACTTCAGGGCACCCTCCCACCCCCCACTGGGAGACTATTGGGATCAGCCCTGCAAAATTCTGGATACCCCATCCCATTGGGCTCAGTTCTGTAAGGGGAAGGGAGAGTAGCTCAGAGCTGGGACATTAAAAGTGTAAGCCCCTTGGAGGCTATTGTCTGGGGCTGGGGCAAAGTGCTTAGCTCCCTCCTGTGGGCTGTACTGGCATCATCCCCATGGAAGACTTCTTTGATATGTCTGCCTGAACCTGAGGCAGCTTAGCTTGCTCCTGCAGAGAGGATGGCTGGCTGCACTGAACCTGAACCTGCAGTGAGCCCCTCCAGGGGGAATTTGAGTTGGAGACTCGGACAGAGACTTAGTGGTTTGGCTCTAGAGTAGGGGCCACTTTTTCCTCATTGAGTGCCGGACCACATGATCCAAGTAGGGACCCATTAGCCCTGTCCTCCCAACCCGAGTTATCCCACCCTACTGAGCTTGCAACCTGTGGAAGGGGATGTGGTTTGTGGCCACTCTGTTGGGCCCACTCAACAGTCATTTTTTGGCAGGCTCTGGAGGAAGACCAGGCAACTTTAGGGTGAGCCAGAGTAGCTGACAGGTAGAGGTGGACCTCAGAGAGCCTTGGTCCTTTTACAGATCGCCACCAGCTCTAACCCGGAGGAAGCCGATCATTATATAGAAATTGATCCCTCCTCCACACACCCAGGTCCAGTAGATGCAGCCACAAATAGTGAACAGAGTGGTAGCTCCAGACAGGTTGCCTACAGTTAGTTACACACAACATCTGAGAGTGACCTGTACCTGAACCCCACCCAAGTGGACCCAGAACCAGCTCAGCCAGTGGTGGGCTGCAGATCAGACCAGAGCTCGACCCTTGTAGCCACACAAGCTGCACACCCAAAGGGGAATTATAGCAAGCACCAGACCCTCCTAGAAACAACTCTGCCTCAAGGGGCAGCCCCTGAACAGTGTCTCACACAACGTCTTGTATAGCCAGCCAGGCTGAAAGATTAACTCTATCTACAAAAGGGCCAACAGCACTCAAGACTCAACTACAATAGGAGGGTGTACATAGCCCACAAAAAACCCCCAAAACATTTCTGGAGCAAGGAGCTCAGGTGATCTGGAAGATTGTGCCATTAAGCACAATGAGACACCATTATCATAAAGCCATCATAACAAGTTTGGCAATCATTGCAGATCTACCTAATGCACAGAGACAAAATGGGGAGATAAATAAATAGGCCCCAAATGAAAAAACAAGATAAATCCCCAGAAAAAGAATTAAATGAAATGGAAGCAACCAAAATACCAGAAGCAGAATTTAAAACAATGGTTATAAGGATGCTCAAGGACCTTAGGGGGAGAATGGATGATCTCAGTGAGAACTTAAAGAGATAATAAGCAATAAAAAGGACATAGAAACCATAAAAAAGAACCATTTGGAAATGAAGAATAGAATATCTCAAATGAAGAATACACTAGAAGGAATCCATAGCATATTAGATAAAGCAGAGGATTAAATCACCGATTTAGAGGACAAGATAACAGTAAGCACCCAAGCAGAGCATAAGAAAAAAAGAAAGAAAAGAAAAGAAAAAAAAAGAATTAAAAAAAATGAGGACAGTCTAAGGGACCTCAGGAACAGCATCAAGCATAACAACATCCACATTATAGGGGTACCAGAAGGAGAAGAGAGAGAGCAAGGGATAGACAAGAAATAATGTTTGAAGAAATGATGGCTGAAAACTTTCTTAACCTGGTGGAGGAAAAAATTGTACAAGTTCAGGAAACAAAGAGAGTCCCCATCAAATTCAGGAAACCCAAAGAGACCCAAACCAAGACATGTTATAATTAAAGTGGCAAAGGTTAAAGACAAAGACAGAATCTTAAAGGCATCAAGAGATAGAAAAGAAAAAAAAAAGGCATCAAGAGAGAGACAGTTACCTACAAGTGAGTTCCCATAAGGCTGTCAGCTGATTTCTCAACAGAAACATATCAGGCCATGAGAGATTGGCATGAAATATTCAAAGTGGTGAAAAGCAGGGACCTGCAACCAAGACTATTATATCCAGCAAGCCTATCATTTAAAATTGAAGGTGAAATAAGGCGCTTCCCAGAAAAAAAAATGCTAAAGGAATTCATTACCATTAAACCAGTATTGTAAGAAATGTTAAAGGGCCTACTGTAAGAAGAAGAAATATATATAGAGAGGAACATAAGTATAAAGTATAAAATGCAATAAATAAATGCTTATCAATAATAACCTTCAATGTAAACAGATTAAATGCTCCAAAAGACACGGGTAGCTGAAAATGGATAAGAAAACATGACCCATGTATATGCAGTCTATAGGAGACCCACCTCAGAACAAAATAGTCACATAACTGAAAGTGAAAGGATGGGAAAAAATTATTCCATGCAAATGGAAAGGGAAAAAAAAAGCTTATGTAGCAATATTTATATTTGACAAAATATACTTCCAAACAAGGTAATAACAAGAGACAAAGAAGATTACTACATAATACTAAGGGGATTGATCCAACAAGAGAATATAATCCTTGTAAACATGTGCACCTAAAATAGGAGCACCTAAATATGTAAAGAAAATCTTGGTGAACATTAAGGGAGAGATTGACAGCAATACAGTCATAGTAGGGGACTTTAAACACCCCCATTATCATCGATGGATGGATCTTCCAGACAAAAATATAATAACAAGGAAACAGCACACTGGGTCAGGTTGATTTTTACTGAACATTTTATTCCAAAAGCAGCAGAATATACATTCTTCTCAAGTACCCATGCAACATTCTCAAAGATCACATGTTAGGGCACAAAATAAGTCTCTACAAGTTCAAGAAGATTGAAATCATATCAAGCATCTTCTCAGATCACAGTGGTATGAAACTAGAAATTAATTACAATAACAAAATGGAAAAAGATTCAAACGGAAAAACATTCATGTAGGCTAAATAGCATGTTATTAAACAATGACTGGGTTAACAGTGAGATCAGGGAAGAAATAAAAAATTACCTGGAATCAAATGAAAATGAGCACACAACAACCCCAAATCTATGGGACACAGTGAAAGCAGTCCTGAGAGGAAAGCTCAGCATTAACGCCTACCCCAAGAAACAAGAAAAATCTCAAACAATTTAACCCTATATTTAAAAGAGCTAGAAAAAGAACAACAAACAAAGCCCAAAGTAAGTAGAAGGAAGGAAATAATAATGATCAGAGTGGAAATAAATCACATAGAGACTAAAAAAATAATACAAAAGATTAATGAAACCAGGAGCTGATTCTTTGAAAAGATAAACAAGGTTGACAAACCTTTAACCAGATTCATCAAGAAAAAAAGAGAGAGGACCCAAATAAATCCAAATGAAAGAGAAGTAACAACTGACATTACATAAATACAAAGGACTGTAAGAAAATACTATGAACAATTATATACCAACAAATTGGTCAACCTGGGTGAAATGGATAAATTCCTAGAGACATACAATCTTCCAAAACTGAATTAGGAAGAATCAGAAAACCTGAATAGACCAGTACCAACTAATGAAATTGAAGCAGTAAAACAAACAAAAAACTCTCAGCAAACAAAAGTTCTGGACGGGATGGCTTCATAGGTGACTTTTCCCAAACATTCAAAGAACTGATACCTATCCTTCTCAAACTATAACCCAAAAATTCAAGGGGAAAAGACAAGCTCATCTTATGAGGCTAGCATTATCCTAATTCCAAAGCCAGATAGAGACACTACAAAGAAATAAAATTATAGGCCAATATGCCTGATGAATACTGATGCTAAATTCCTCAACAAAATACTAGCAAACCAGGTCCAGCAATACATTACAAAGGTCATACACTGGCCGATGAGTCTAAAGTTGCTGAGTGCTGTTCGTGTTAAGTCAGATTCCTTACAGAGTTTGTGACGTGTGAGCCTCTTACTGTTAACTTAGCCAAGTTCAGTTTGTTGTTGGCACTTTGATGATGATGGTGGCTCCTGGTCTGGTTAGTGACGCGCTCTGGCCTCCAAGGGTCCTCTTCAAACTCTCTGGCCCCAGGCACAGCCACCAGCGGTGGAGGAGCACAGCCTCTAAGGCAGTTCTTTCAGGAGGAACTGTGAGCATCTGGGGGTGGCTCCTGCCAGCGAGGGCCCTGCAGAGGGGAGGGGGGGCGCACCTCTGTGGTCTCGGTGGGGAACTTTGTTTTGTGGAGACTCTTGGTCCTGGTGCCACTTGTCATGTTCACCCCAGGGCCTCCCCATTGGGGAAGGTCAATGCATCCACGGAAACCATGAACTCAGGCGCCAGCGGGAGGGTACCTGCCAACAGGCACCATGTGAGGCCCACGAGTGAGCAGCTAGAGCCTGGGCACCCGCTCGGGTACAGTGTGCAGAGCTGGCACCAGAGACTTCGATCCCGACCTCTGTGGGGCTCCCTGAGCTCTGGGTTTTTATTTCTGTAAAAGAGCGTTGGGGAAGCCTCGTGGGCAGGTGGAAATACTGACTTGCAAGGCTGTACTGCATTTGTGTCCCGTGACCACCGTCATCTTCCAGGCAGACTGTAGACAAGTGTGGTATCGGCAGTTTTCTATGTCTCTACTGGCTCACCTGCAAAGCTTGCTCGTGTTTTATTGTTCAGGTGCTGTGTCTGTGCAGTTTGAATGTGTGTGTTCGAATTTCACTGATTCTGATCGTAAATTAGTTTAACGTGTAAGAAGCACGGGCTTCTGGGACGTCCCTCCCCGCCTGGCCGGTCTGGCTCCTGGTTAGAAGCAGGCGCCCTCCGACGTTCTTACGGTGGCGGTCCTGACAGGGTTCTAAACCCCGTCCACCAGCTTCATTACAGTGAACTTGCAGGCAAAGACTTTCGAACCCTCAGATTAATATATCATTTGTTTCCTTTTCAGAGTTCGTGGGCTGAAAAAGAAAGTACATTAAAAAGATCAGAAAAGGTAATGTGTTTTTCCACGTGCACTTAATATCCACAGTGTCACTGCTCCCACATTCTAACATGGGCTCTTTTTTTTAGCTAAAATAGCCATAGTCATACCCCTCTCACTCTCTTAAACGGTGTCACTACGGTTGTAAAGACACGTTCCAGGAGTGTCTGGGTGCCGATTCCTAATGTGAACCAACTCTTGATTGAGAGTCATTTCAGGTCACCAAGTGTCATTTAGTTGAGGGGAGATTTTAAATCAAAGCTCCCAGTTGACTATCAGATTTCTCTTATTTTTAAAAAATTCCTCCTGCTCTCAAAGTGTATAACAGGTAAGGAGAAGGAAAAGGAAAAGCGGCTGAGCCATGTCAGACATTGGAAACGCAGGTGTGCCCGTTGCCACAGAAGCGTGGTCATCACACACCAGCAGCACCATCCCTGTCAGTGAGCAACACCCTGACTGCTCCACTCCAGGGTCCAATAGACGGTCCTGGGAAGGGCCACATGGTCGGTACTTTTGGCTTTGCGGGCCCTATGTTCTCTGTCACAGTGACTCAACTTTGCCATTGTAACATCTGAGCGTGGCTGTTTCTATAAAACTTTGTTTATAAAAAGTAGCAGGGGCTACATGGACGCATGGGCCATGGTGTTTGGACTTCTAAAGCCTTAGTTATCTACAAACTAAAAACCCTAAACGTTAAAAAAAGTACCCATATTGTATCCTTATTTGACCTTTGCCAGAATTGGCAGTTTAAAAATTATATTTTTTTATTGGATTCAGAGAGGAAGGGGGGGGGAGAGAGAGAGAGAGAGAGAGAGAGAGAGAGAGAGAGAGAGAGAGAGAAACAATAAGAGAATCATCCATTGGCAGCCTCCTGCATGTCCCACACTGGGGAATGAGCTCAAAACCCAGGCATGTGCCTGGCTGAGAATCGAACTGTGACCTCCTGGTTCACGGGTTGACACTCAACCCCTGAGCCATGGGCAGGGCTAGAAGTGGAGGCTTAATGCTATTCTGGTGAAGCCACGGGCAAGGTGTTGGCCTGTGGAAACTGCCCTGCGCACAGGGTGTGCTTGGAGGGCGCATCTCTGTGCAGACTCCACAGCGTGTGGACGCCTCCACCTTCGAGTGCCCTGCCCTGTGATTCCCACTCAGCCTGTCCGGTGGGGCCGAATGGCAGTGTCTACACTGCAGTCCTCTTGTGATGGGGAGAGTCCGACCGGGTCCTTACTGCTGGGGCCCTTTCTCTGGGTTTCATGCTTGTGGCCCTTCCCTTGTACACGAAATCGTCGGATGTGCTGTGATGGGACTAAGGGGCACAGCTGGCTTCACGATCTGCTTTCGTTGTATTTACTTGGACCCACACCCTTGTCACCAGAATTAGACTTCAGCGCCCATTCTCCTTGGTGGGAAGTGAGACCCTCAGTGGCCTTAGGAGAGCCCCGGTCTCAAGGAGTCGCCCGCAGCCCCTCTGCTCCACGTGACTCGGTGACTCCTTTCCACTGAGGGGCTGCTTCCTGCTGCGTCCCTGGTGCAGAGCCGCTGACCAACCCACCAGGCACTGTGCACCTCCGCCCACCTGCAATGGCTTTTAGTCAACAGAGTTCATAGAATCTAACGCTTAATGATGCGGATCCACTCACAGTTACTTGTGGTGTTTTCCCAGAGAGACACAGAGTTCCTGAAGGCTGCGTTTCTCCTAGTTTACCACGACTGCGCATTGCCCCTTCTCCACTCCACACTCCTGCCCCCGTTCAGGTGGGCAGAAGAAGAGACCGAGGCCGCGCGGTGGAAAGTCATCGCGGACTTCCTGAAGCAAAACCGAGAAAACCAGGGCGCCCTCCCAGCTCTGCTGTCACCAGAGGGTGTCCATGAACCTTTCGACATTTCAGAGCAGACCTACGACTTCCTGGGTGAGATGAGACAGAAAGCAGCCTGACTGGTGGCCCGCGGCCCTCCAGGCCCACCGTGCTGCCCGATAAAGTACAGCCAGAAGTAACCGTCCCGTGGAACTTAGCTTTACTGGTCCTTGTGTGGACCACATTCTATAAGAAATACCCATCTGGTCATGTGAATCTTTTAATAAGTTTTTATAAGGAGTACTGTTATATCTAATTTTAAATTTCTTCAAAAACCAACTAACAAATATAAGTTGACTGTATTTATAGATGTGTATAAAAGCAAGGTTTTTAACAAAAGCTGAATTATGATTATTCAAGAAAGTGACTATACAACCCAGGGGATGGCAGGAGATATGTCCAGGTCATATGTCTTATAAGAGTCTAGTGTCTAGAGCAAGGGGTGGGCAAACTTTTTGACTCGAGGGCCACAATGGGTTCTTAAACTGGACCGGAGGGCCGGAACAAAAGCATGGATGGAGTGTTTGTGTGAACTAATATAAATTCAAAGTAAACATCATTACATAAAATGGTATGGTCTTTTTTTTTTTTTAGTTTTATTCATTTCAAATGGGCTGGATCCGGCCCGCGGGCCGTAGTTTGCCCATGGCTGGTCTAGAATATAGAAATGTATGATTATTGCTAATAGAATTGATGTTGTGAAATGAAGGGGAAATCAGCACAACCTATTTGAGAAAGTTGTGTTGTTAACCATTTCTCTCAGTCTAATATCTGAATGTGATTTATCCTAATTAGATGTAAGAAAGGAGCTAGTTGTGTCTTTTCATGTCCATTTAATAGGTGCTCCTTCAAAAAACAAAGTTCAGGTATTGGGGAGTGAGCCAGCCCAGCTGTCAGGGCAGGGATTCTGAACTGTAAATGAGGGGCCCACTCCCCCAAACCTCCCGGCCATGTCCTGTCCGCGGGTCGGTGCTGGGACAGAGGGGACGCATGTGCCAAAGAGCAGGCACAGCCTCTGTCCTCATGGTTTCATGGTCTCAGGTGTGAGGCGGGCAGAGCTCACAGGAGCCAGCTGAGGTGTAGAAGGCACCACAGAGGGGCTTGCGGCTGAGCAGGTTTGAGCCCAAACCCGCGGCCCCTGGGGTCTGCTTCTAAGGGACGAGCTGGGAGTCCCGGCTGAGGCTGCTGTCTGTCTGTCTGTCTGTCGGCAGGCGCACAGGAGGCCCGTATGTGGCCGGCTCAGCTTCCTCCATAGTGAATGTCGGAGGGGGCCAGAGGGGTCCAGCCGGCCCTGGCGGGTGGGGTTGCTCCCTCACAACGGCGTCCTGCGCAGGGGCATCTGAGCTGCTCGCTCCCCTGTTGGGCTTGTGCCCGGAGCATCTGATGCCCTAGCACAGCGCCAGGCCAGGGAATGGGGAGGGGGTGGTGGTGAGGACAGGCTCCCCGTCCCCTCAGCGCCCAGGTGGACGGATCCCACAGAGGAACCGCGGAGGAAGGAGCCAGAGGGAAGGTGCCGACTGCAGTGCCCGTCATCGCCTTTTCGTGGCTGCGGTGACATTAAACCCAGCAGCGGTGTGGCCTGCGATGTCCTAGCCCTGGGCCTGCGCAGAGTAGGCGGCCACGCACGACAGTGGGCATTCCTCCCCGGCCACGGTCCTCCTGTCCGCGGTCCCTCCCCGCCCGTGGCCCCTCCCCGCACCTCGCTCCCTGACTTGGGGCGCCTAATAATGTGACTGGGTTTTGGATGGGCCCCTCACGGTCTGAACTCCCCGTATTCCCTCTCTAGCAGGTGGATTAGATAACCTGGTACCCTCAGCTCTCCGTGTTTGATGGGTGATCAATCGATTGGGGCAGGGAGGGCGGCTGGGTGGAGCCGGGTCGGAGGGCAGAGGACCGGCTGTGCCTCCAGGTGGGAAGGGCTCAGAGCTGCGACTCCTGAGGCTCAGGCTGAAGGGAGCCGGGTCTGCGGCCGCAATGCCAGAAGGAGTCACTGTGGATGCAGCTCAACCTCAGTATCTGGCCGTGTGTCTTGTAGCCTTTTTTCCGGCTCTGGAGGCAGCTGGACCTTAACCTGTTCGTGTGTCTGGCTTTGCCAGGAAAGATTACTTTGCAGAACTTTGTCCTTTCCAAGAGGCCGCCTTGGGGAAGCAGGACAGGCGCCCAGCTCTGCGAGCCCTTCCCAGGTCCGCGTCTCTGGGTGACCTTCAGACTCCACCCTCTGGGCAGCCCTGTGTGTGGGGGAGCCATGGGCGAGGTGAGAATGAAGCCAACTGCAGGGACAGTGAGGAGCAGAGCTGAGGACACAGGATGGACGTCCTTGGCGGCCTGGGTCCAGTTCATCTGAGCCCACATTCCTCTGAACCGCTCACCCCGGAGGCAGCAAGTTCCCTCCTCGGTTATCCGGAACGCATCCTTCTAACCTTCAATGGAAGCCGCCCACTGGCTACACCTGCCCCTTCCTTCCCCAGGCACCTCAGGGTTTCCCCTGGCCTCCTGCCCCTGGTCAGGTGACCGAGAAATCTTCTCTGAAAAGTGTGTAAAGCAATGATGGTGGGAAGAGAGTTTGAGGAGAAGTAATAAAAGATAAAAGCAGTTGTCCCAAAGTCTCTATGCCTGAGAGAGTAGATTCAATCATCTGAAGCATGAATTGAGTGCCTACTGTGTGCCAGCAGTATTTGCTGTGAACCAAGTGACTGCTCTCCCGGAGCCAACTTCCTGGGAGGGGCAGGGATGGGGACACAGAGCGGATGAACCAATAGACAGGGGTACTGGGTGGTGACAGTGCTGCGCAGAGAATCACAATAGGACAGCGCAGCCCGGTTCTGGTCAGACAGGGTGGCTCTGCCTCCTCCTCCGCCCTCTGAGGGCAGCCAGAGGCCTGGGCAGCATCTGAGGACCCGGAGCAATAAATGGGAGCAGGGAGTTTTGGGAAGGAAACCAGAACTCAAACTCCACCAAACTGGTGGAGGTCCCATTCTCCTCCCTCTGGGCTCAGGGACAGCCTGGGCCTGGGAACTGCACAGGAGACGGACCAACATCTCCAGGAGAAGCCTCGCTTGCTGGTGTGAGGAATGGGAACGAGCCCTACAGCCAGCGCACAGAAAACCCCTGTTATTTGTGTGTTTTCCATCTTTCCCGCCCGGCCCCAGCAGGCTAGTGACAGTAGTAATAGCAAGGGCAGTGGCAGCCAGACAGGTGACTGAACGCTGAGGGAGGGGGACTCTCCTCTCCGATGACTTTTAAGGAAAAGACAAAATTCTTATCAATATAAAATTCAACTGATTGAACAAGCTTTGTTCTCAATAAATTTTTAATATAGGAGCTTTTAATAAGTTAAGGAGGGAGACTTACTTCAGAGTCAAATAGTCCAAAGAAATAACACATTACAAGAGATTTTTAAAATTAAATCTTTATTATTCAGATTATTACAGTTGTTCTTCTTTCCCCTGCCCATAGCTCCCCTCCACCCAGTTCCCACCCCACCCCCTGCCCTTACCCCCACCACTGTCCTCGTCCATAGGTGTACGATTTTTGTCCAGTCTCTTCCCACACCCTCCACACCATCTTCCCCCCAAGAATTGCCAGTCCACTCCCTTTCTATGCCCCTGATTCTAGTCTATTTACCAATTATTCTGTTCATCAGATCTTTTATTCACTTGATTTTTAGATATGTATCGTATTTACTTGTTGATAGATATGAATTTGTTATCACTTTGTTGTTCATAATTTTTATCTTTACCTTTTTCTTCTTCTTCCTCTTCTTAGAGAATACCCTTCAGCATTTCATATAATACTACTGGGTTTGGTGGTGATGAATTTCTTTAGCGTTTCCTTATCTGTGAAGCTCTTTATCTGACCTTCAATTCTAAATGATAGCTTTGCTGGGTAGAGTAATCTTGATTGTAGGTTCTTGGTATTCATCACTTGGAATATTTCTTGCCATTCCCTTCTTTCCTGCATAGTTTCTGTTGAGAAATCAGCTGACAGTCGTATGGGTACTCCCTTGCAGGTAACTGATTTTCTTTCTCTTGCTGCTTTTAGGATTCTCTCCTTGTCTTTTGCTCTTGGCATTTTAATAATGATGTGTCTTGGTGTGGTCCTCTTTGGATTCCTTTTGTTTGGGGTTCTCTGTGCATCCTGGACTTGTAAGTCTATTTCTTTCACCAGGTAGGGGAAGTTTTCTGTCATTGTTTTTTCAAATAGGTTTTCAATATCTTGCTCTCTCTCTTCTTCTGGCACCCCTATACTTCAGCTGTTGGTATGCCTGAAGTCCCAATTGAAAAAGACAACAGTGCAGCACTGTCACTTAAGGTAAAGGTTGACCTTGTCAGTGAAGATACTGGCCTAGGATGTAACTACCCACCATAACTGCTTTTAGTTAAAGTTTAATTTCAGACCATCCTTTGTGGTTACTTTAGGTCTCTGAGTTTGCATGACCGCCAAGCAGGCCTCCCCTGAGCTTGTCAGGTCAGCATGTGACCCCTTTCATTCACACATTTTTAGTTATATTTAGGTTTTCGATTTCTTCTTGAGTGAATTTTGGTAAGTTATATGTTTACAGAAAATGGTATATTTTTTCTTTTTACATTTTCTGGCACCATGTTGTTTATAGAATTTCCTTATTTTTTATCCTCTTTTAATTGTAGTAATATTTTCTTTTAAATGACTATTATTGATTTTTAACTTTTCTTTTTTAATTGAGCAATTTGCTAGAGATTTGTCCATTTTCTTATTCTCATTCAATAAATAACTTTGCCAAGCCTCTCATTTTTTCTATTTCTTTCATGATGTTCCTTTACTACTTCATTCCTTTTACTTTCTTTGTTTCTTTCATATTCTTTTTCTAAACTTTTGAGTTGACATCTAGCTCACTGGTATTTAATCATCTATACTAATAAAAGAGTAATATGCTAATTAGACTGAGAGACCTTCCGGAGACCTTCCAGATGTCCTTCTGGACAAAGCCGGGGGCTTGGCCAGCCTGCAAACCACCCCAAACGACCCTCAGCCCCTCGCCCAGGCCAGCCATGCCCCCCAGCGGGTACTCGCACCCTAGTGGGGGCATGGCCAGCCTGCAAATAGCTCTCAGCCCCTCAACCAGGCAGGCCACGCCCCCCAGTGGGGACTCCCCACCCTGATCAGGGTGTGACCCGCCTGCAAACCCTTGGCAGCCCTTCACCCAGGCTGGTCCTGCCCCCCAAGAGGACCCCCACCCTCATCCAGGACCCCCTACAGGGCAGAACAGCCGCCCCCACCTATGCACCAGACCTCTATCTATACTAATAAAGGGTAATATGCTAATTAGACCAGGACCTTCAGGGAAACCTTCCAGAATTCTTTCTGGACAAAGCCATGGTGGCAGAGCCGAGGCAGAGGTGGTTAGGGGTGATCAGGCCAGGAGGTGAGGGCAGTTGGGAGTGAGCAGGCTGGCAAGGGCAAGGGGGGCAGTTGGGGGAAAACAGGCCTGCAGGGGTGCAGTGGGGGTGGGCAGGCAGGCAGGCAGAATGGTTAGGGGTGATCAGGCAGGCAGGCAGTTGAGCGGTTAGAGGCCAATGGTCCTGGATTGTGGGAGGGATGTCCAACTGCCAGTTTAGGCCTGATCCCACAGGGATCGACTGCAGGATCAGGCCTAAACCAGCAGTCAGACATCCCCTGAGGGGTCCCAGATTGGAAAGGGGGCATGAGGAAGGCCTGGGCTCCATCACACTCTGCAGGGAGGAGTGGGCCTGGCCGTGGTGAGGATGAAGGGAAACCCTGACCTCAGAAGGCAGCTCCCTAAGCAGCTGGTGCCCACAGAGCCGGGGCCCCACCGAGAGGACCGAGCCCGGCCTGCCCTCTGCCCTGCCCTGCCCTGGCCACCTTCTGGGGGAAGGGAATGGACCACCTGCAATGGGCGCTGCTCCTCCGAAGGGCTGGCCTCAGAGGCGCCAGAACGGACTCCTCACCTCTTCAGGGCCCACACCCCCTCTGGGCTTCTAGCGGCCACGTGGTGCATAACCACCAGCAGAAGCTCCCTAGCCTGTGGACTTCTGGCCTGGGCAGGACTTCCGGGTAGTGAGCAGGGCTCTGCGAGGGGTGGGGTGGCGCCCTCTGCTGGCGGGAGGGCAGCAGTGCTGAAAAAGGCTCAGCAGCCTCAGTGTGTTTCCTCTCAGAACACTGGTCCCCTGACTTGGTGGTGAGTGCAGGGATATGTCTCACTTCGTACAGGAGATCCCTACCGGTTACGGCCAAGAGGTCTCTTCAGGACCTGCCACCGAAGGAACCCTGCTCATCAGCAGGGTGTGAACCTTTTCACACGTGGGATCGTTTACCTGGATGCCCATCTACCCAGAGGAAAATGTGTCGAGTTATTCTTGTGTGTGTTCACCAGCAGTTATGGGACATTTCATACTCAGCTTGCTGCTCTGAGACTTGTGTCTCACTCAACCCTGGGCCTCTGTCTCCTGCGTGTGGCCTGTGATACCTCTCCTGGGGTGTATTGTACAGTGTCCCCCAACCCATGCCTATGGGAATAGTGACCGTGACCTTATTTGGGTTAGGGCCTTGGCAGATATAATCAAGTTCAGAGGAGGGCTTGGATTGGGTGGGCCTTACCTACAATGACAGGTGTTCTTCTAAGAGGGAATTTGGACTCACTCACAGGCCATGTGACTGGGACTCAGTGGTAGGTGGGGGGATGGGTCTCCAAGCCATGGACCAAGGATAGCTGGCTGCCACCAGCAGCTGGGGTGGACCTAGACTGATTCTCTTGAAGCCCCAGAAGGAGCCCACCCTGCCCAAACCTTGATTTCTGGGGTGAGTATTTCACAGGCTGAGGTGGGAGCCCTGGAGGCTGGACGAGCTTCCGTGTGGAGAGCTCTGGTCACTGCCCACCTGCCTGGACCACAGTCTCCTAAGCTCCTGGAGAGAAGCGCCAGAGGAGAAGAGACTCCCAGCCAATGCCCCGAGTCTAGGGGTTTGGAGCAGGGGGAGGGGGTGCTTGTTGCACTGGCCTGCCCCTGCATCCCTGGGTACCTCCCACCCGTGCCAACTGGTGGGCCATGGCTGAGTTCTGCCCAGGGGCCTGGGGACCAGTGTGCAGGGCTGTGCAAGGGAGAGGCAAGAGCACACACACTGCCCTTGGTGAGGATGGCAGGGCCGGTGCAACACAGGGTCAGGGAAAAAAGCCAGATGGCATGAGGCAGCCCCTAACTTCACCAGCAAGAAAACAGACCCAGAGAGGGAAATGGCTTTCCACAAACTCATCCACTCAGGGCAGGTCACACCTGGAAGCCTGAGCACAGCCCACTGTTTCCTTCTGTCCCTCATTTCCCGTCCAGCAGAGGGGGAGGCAGAGCTGACTGGGCGGACTGTGCTCTGTCCTCAGTCCACCAGCTCAGGTGCCTGGCAAGGGCTTTGTCTTAGGCCACAAGGAAGACAAATGAGTGCAGACCAGCCCCACTCAAAGCCCTTGCAGCCACCTAGACCCTTCTCTTGATCTGGGAAAGGGGGTGGTGGGAGGAAACGAGTAAGGGAGGCCAGGGAAAATCAAGGCTGAGGCTATGCAGCGGATGGCCACCCACCACTTTTCCCTTCAGGCTGTCCACGCTGAGCAGCGTGCCAGCTGGGCTTCCCTTTGGTGATGCAACCAGTCCTTTCCAACCACAAGGGGGGTGGGCAGAGCCCATGGAGGCCCAGTTCTGACCCTGCTCTGGTGACTGTCACCTTCTGCTAGCACCTCCCAGCCTGGAGCAGCCTAGTGCAGGTGTTACAGCAGACAGGAGAAGAACCAGGCAACGCTTAGAGAGATGGAGTTACATTTATTATTACACACTGGCCCAGAGAAAAATGTCTCTAGAATTCTGGGCGAACTCACACAGGAAGTTTCCTCTATTTATACCTTTTCACCCTCTTTGTCTCCCAAATATGGGGTTTTCTGGTCCCCTTTGCAAGTTCTTAAAGAGCCCTTATGTGCTGGGTCTTTGAGACCTCAACCAAAGGCTTGGCCTGGTGCCAGCACTGATAACTTCGTCGGGGAAGGTTTAATGGCCTCTCTGGAATGGGAGTAGTCTTATTTTCCTTATTATTTAACCAAGCAAGTATTTACAGAAGCCATATAGCAGGGTTAAAATTTCAAACAGTTTTTTTTTTATAAGATGGATACTTCATTCCCCATTGGTTTTATGTACATGAGTCAAATCATTGACTCTTTTTTTATTAAATCTTTATTGTTCAGACTATTACATTTGTTCCTCTTCCCCCCACCCCCATAACTCCCCTCCTTCCAGCTCCCA
>NW_005871478.1:790098-799213 GCF_000147115.1 Myotis lucifugus
TGAACTGATGAATCCCGTGAAGTTCGCCTGGAAGGACTCCTGGTATGGAGGGGAGATGGGGGCGGGGAATGGACCCCTCTCCTGCTCTGTCGACATCAAGAATTATTCCCATTTAGATCCCTACCCATCCAACACTGCAACCTACACTTCATGACCTTTAAATTATGGAGTCTTATCAGAGCAGACAATTGGCCTAACTTCCTGAACATGTCATGTACATGAGCATAACTGACTTACCTGATTTCTGACTTAGGATTCAAGTTCATAGCAGGTCTGCTGTTATTTCTCTCTCCACAACACCACCTCGTGGCCACAGCTCACACCACAGGAGAGGGGACCCACTAGGCAATGCTGGTGCCCCAGGCTTGGTCAACACCTTCAGGGACCAAAGCAGCTTTAACTGCAGGCAGTGCTCACAGTGGTTAAGAGTTCAGGCTCCGTAATCTGTCAGACCCGGGTTCAGTTCCCAGCCCCACCCCTTATTCTCTGGGAAAGTGCTTAACCTTGTCAAGCCTCACTTTCCCAGCCCTGAAAAGGGGATAGGAATCGTGCCCACTTCACATGGCAGTTGGAACTAAAGGAGAGACATAAAGTATGAAACTAGCTAAAGATTGCTGAGCCCAGAAAGAGCCCCCATTACATGGCTGCCATTCCTAATATCTACCACTGACCTCCTCACTCAGGAATCCAAACAGTTGTTCGTTTGTTTTATTAATCCTCACCTGAGGATATTTTTTTCAGGGAGAGTGGGAGGGAGGAGCAGAATCAGAGAGAGAAACATTTTTGTGAGAGAGACACATCGATTGGGTGCCACCCACACACCTCAACTGGGCCGGGCATTGAGCCTGCAACCCAGGCATGTGTCCTTGACCAGAATCAAACCCTGGACTCTCTAGTCTGAGGGCTGACACTCTATCCACTATGACAAACCGGCCAGGGCAGTCAAGCATCTTTTCTCTGAAAGTTTTTCTAGCTGTATTAGGCTGATTATCGTTATTTAACTCAACTTAGACAATAACACAAAGGAAGGTGGTGAATGTAAAAAAATCTATGTAGCCCCCATGAGAATCCTTGGCAACAGACGGCTCAAGATAAAAGTTAATAAGCTTCATTATCATTTCCCTGCATGTGAGCATTTGACCTATTTCACCTCCTGTAAAGACTGGGAATGCGAGCATAAGTCCCTAAACACTGGTATGGATGTGTGTGCACACTTCGTTTTTTTGCATTTCGAGGTCCTGAAGTGGTGAATGTCACCCAGGAAGGCATGTGCACAGGTCACACTCAGGAGGCAGCTTCTCACAGGCTCTGGTGCTGTAACGGCCGCCCCTGAGAGGGCATGAGTCTCAGGCCTGGGCTGGTCCTCAGGAAGTCCTGGTGTCCTTCATAAAATTTAAATTCTCAGGGTGCATGTTTGGCAGGTTTATAGGTGAGTCATGTATGAAATGATATTTAAAAGTAAATTGAAAACTCAGCCATGTTTAAGGCAAGTAGGATGCACTTTCTCCCTTGCCGGAAGCCGGACCATCATTGCCGCTTGACATAGTCGCTGCAAGGAAGAACCATCTGCACAGCATATGTTTCAAGGGACCTGGTTTATATGGCATACTGTTCTTAATATGTTTGCTCCCCTACTTAGCGCTATGTTTTTTAACCAAGGTCACCTCTCCAAGAAAGGTTGTTTCTCCAGGTGGGGATTTTTCCCTGGAGTTAGGGATTAACAGGACTAAGGAAGGGAATAAATCAGTAAAAACCCTTAACTAAGTGCCTGGCCGGTAGTTAACCACTTTAACTATGAACAATCACGCTTAAGCTACATAATCTTTACTTAGGATAATCTCCTTCAGTTACTTCCTTGTAGCTTAACAGAACAATAGAGTAGTGACCTTGGAATGGAGATAACAAACATCGTAAACCTTTGGTATAGAATGGATAGGATTAAAATCAATTGGTATAAATACAGTTGTAACAGGAGAATAAAGACAGAACCTGGCTGGAGAACCTGACTAGAGAACCTGGACAGAACCTGGCTGGAAAACGTGACTAGAGAACCTGGCTAGGCTGCTGATCAACTGAACACCGTCTCCGTGTCATTCCTTCTTCGCTGACTCCGTCCACACCTTTGGGAACCCCTAGACCTGCTGGGGCTGGACACCAACACCCCCTCTCCAAAACCTTAACATCTCTGAAATCAGGATGCAGCTTCGATTCTTACTCACAGTCACTGTTGGCCAGGTGGCAATTGTGACAAAATTGTCACTGCCACAACCCATTTATCTTCTTCTTATGTGAGCACCATTGTCCTGACAGCCTCTGAGATTCCATGAAATACATACAGCCCATGCAACTAGGAATCCACTTCAGAACCTCTGGCAATTCCACGTGACAACCCTGAATGATGAGGTGCATTGCACTCCGTGGTGGCAGGACTTAAGGCCAGATCAGGTCAGAGAAGAAAACCAGACCCGCTTGTCAAAGTGACAGGAAGATCAGAGCCTCAGGAGGCCTTGCTGAAGACCTTGAAGCTGTCCTCACATGTTAAATGCACCACGGATCTCCCTACAGAAGTGGCCTATTGTAGGCCTGGAGGAAACAGGGAACCCCAAAATCCTCTGCTGTGGAGCTTGTCTCTGCAGTAACTCTGTGGACATCAGCTCTGGATATTTGAGTCCCTACCACAGTGTCCATGAGGCATTAGGCTCCTCATACTAAAGGAACTGAATTGTTCTGGGACGAAAGTACAGCAACACTGACTGGGGGTTATATTTCCTACTTGGGTGTTTACATTCCTAAGGAGACAGACGTGCATGTGTGGAGCACACTCCCTTCAGCATCCTACACACACACACACACACACACACACACACACACACACATGTGCACACAGAGGCAGTCTCCTTGGTTCTCCCCTGTCCCTGAGGGAGACCTGAGTTCCTGCCCTTCACTTCCCTCCTGCAGACAGGTCAGCCCCTCCTACCTTTTCCCCTGGGCTCCCTGCAGGTCTCTTGCTCTTCTGTTCACTTTGAGAAGCATGGGGTGGCCTGGAGGGGCTCCAGCTGCGATTGAAGAGGCTGAGAAGTACTGGGCGAGGCCTGGTCTGAGGACTCCAGCGGCCAGGAAGGCCTCTCTGAGGTTGACTTCCGTCGTTCTCTGGAACCCCCTTTCTTTAGTTTGATGAGTTTGAGTAAGAATTTGGCTCCAATCCAGTGCTTTTTCCTGTAAGAGGTAGGTTTTTAGGACACAGCCAACCCTCACTGCCCCTCCAGCAGGTGTCTGGGTGCCCTATGTGAACTGGAATTTCCATCACCAGCCTGTAAAGGTGGTGGTTAATCTGGTTCAGAAAGCGGATGCTCTTCGCCACCACCACGCTCACCCCACCTGGGGCTCAGGAGTTGGCACACAATGTACAGTTAATTCACACAGACCCAGGGGTGGTAGGAGCCTTCATCGTGGAGGAACCCACACTGGCCCCTGGGGAAAACAGAACTTCAAACCCAGCTCTTAGCTCTTGATTACTGTGCCAAGTGCAGGAAGTGGTGCTATACTAACCTAATCATGCTGGTTGGCAAAATTCCACCAAAATGCCATTTTCAGAAAGAGACTGGGACCTCCTCATTTTCTGCTAGAGTTAATAATACATGAAATAGGCTGGCATATTCTGCCCACTCCCGGCACTGAGGAATCTGGGTGAGGGGAAGACGGCAGGAGAGTGGGCCCCTTCAAGTAAAAACAGTGAGCCCTGGATGAGTTACCCGGTGGTTGGAGCATCAGCCTGAGCGCTGAAGGGTGGTGGGTTCCATCCCCCGTCAAGGGCACATACCTGGTTTGCAGGTTCAATCCCCGGCCCCGGTCGAGGTGTGTGCAGATGGAAACCAATTGATGGGTCGCTCTCATCTCTCTCTCTCTCTCCCACGGCTGTCACCTCCCTCCCTCCCTTCTACTCTCTCTAAAAATCAATGGGAAAAATATCCTCAGGTGAGGATTAGAAAAGTAAGTAAATAAATGAAAACTGTGAATGTAAAAGGTAATTCATTCCAGCTAACAGGAAATGAAGCATTCTAATGTAACAGGGACCATAGCTGCGTTCTGGTCCTGGCTCTGCCACGAAACAGCACTGTGCTTACACAAGCCACTCAATTTCCTCATCAGTGCCTCAATTTCCCTGTCAACAGGAGGGTCAGTCAGAGGTTCTGAAATTCTGTGGTTCTGTGATTTCTACAGATAGGCCCTGCCGGATTCATGGTGATTTGACCTCAAGGCTGGGCTGGGACAGGACAATGGGAAGGCCCAGCTCCTGGGCTCAGGCCTGGGCCCAGGGGGAGCCCCGCTGGACGGAGGCCGGCAGTCTTAGGGGCCAAATCGGCCCACCACCGGGGCTGCTGCTCTCTGGGGAAGGGAATGTGTTTGTGAACTTGCCCTGGACTGGGGTCAGGTCCAGTGAACCCAGAGGAATGGAGGGCAGAACAAAAGTTTCCTGTGCTTGAAGACAGGGGTGCTCGTCCAGCATCTGACCCAAGCTTCCTTCCCAAAACAGAAACCTGGTTTTCTAAGTCCCGCAAACTTAAGACAAAGGCTGATACACCTGCTTTAGTGGCTCTAAAAGCACAGACTCTGCCCTTAAACAGGCTCCTGGCCAGCTGGCATTCACCATCCCTCATAGGATAACCCTGAGTACTGAGGGCAGGATGGAAAGAAACTCTAAATTCGTTCCCTGCTGGGAGGGACCTGCACACAGGGACCTGCCATACAGCAGAAGGTACGGGCCCAACAAACTGGCAACTGCTCTAGATGCTACAGCTTCCCCAGCTCATGAAAAAGCAAACTTTCTGTCCTGTGTGTAAGCTACTGACACTTAAATCAACTCACTTCTTTGGCGCTGGATCATGGAACTTGCGCTGAGCCATGCTTTTTTCTTCCAGTGTTTCATTTTGTCTCTGTAAGGCGTTTAATTTGTCTCTAACAGAGGAGAGAGAAAAACAATCTGGTTTTTAAAATAAAAGACATAAATTGACTTAACACCCCACCTGGGACCTGGCCCAGAAGGAGCCTGTGTGTTTCTGGGACTCAGACATCACGGTGCTCATGACCACCATGACCCCTGAGTTGGGAATATGGGGATGGAAGCATGTGACATGGGTCCAGGAGCCTAACACGTCCAGGAGACGGCTGAACACCTAGGGTCAGGCTGTACGTCACCTCAGGAGAGAGACCCCGAACCATCTGACACTCAAGCTGGGATACCCCGAGGGTTCCGGCCAGGTCAGCTCAGGACGCTGGGCACTCGGGTCAGACCCAGGGCTAGGCTAGCTCCTGCAGGTGCAGACCAACAATAGCTTTAGTGGTGGGAGGACTTTAGTCTGCCCTCGCTGAGTTAGACAGGCATCAGGTTAAAAAGGTCAGTTTAGCAAAGTCATCCCTCCAACCTGGACCCACTCCAATGTTGGACTTCTGCTAACACTTCTAGTGAAGCAAACTCAAAGCCTTTTGGGAGCCAGATAGAGAAGATAAGGAGCAAAGCGGCCTGGAAAGGACCTGAGGGAGGAGTGGGGGCTGCGGCGAGGCTGAGCGCTCGGTGCCACCTGGGACCTAACTCGGGGCCTGCAAATGGAGGGCCGCTCTCCATGTGGTGGAGCTTCTGACTGCTTTTCCCAAAAGAACCAGAAGCCCCGGCTCCGAAGCAAAATCTTTTAATTTCTAAATGTGGGAAGTCAGTTCACATTTTTAAAAACACACAAAGGAGCCTCTTAAACCTTGGGCTGCCAGAGGGCACCCCTGCTCCTGGAAGAGGGAGCCTGGCTTTCCTGAAGCAGAAGACATGGCATGCTTTCCTGTTGTGTGTCTAGGAGCCATGCACGCAGTGCTTGCTATACGGTGCCCCCCACTGGGCCACTGGCTCCTGTCCTGTTCCTGCCTCTCCTCACCCATGTGGCCTTGACAGCTCAGACCCCTGCTGTCCCTGCTTGAAAATGAGTCCTCGGCATCCAGAGAGCTGCTCAGGCTCCTTCAGTCAAGAAGGTGCCCAGGCCCCTCCTAATATGAGGGCTTTTCCCTGAGTTCACCTCATAGTGAGCACCCATGAGAAGTGATCGCTTGCAAACTACTGGGTCCCTGGCCACAGACCTGCTCTGCTCACAGCACCCTCGGCTCGGCCTCTGTTCTTCTAGTCTGTGTTATTCTGTTCCCACAGCTGTCCCCCAGCCCCGCAAACTCATGGCCCAGCTATCCCAGGGCTGGGGATGACTCTGCTTGGAGCAGGCTCAGGAAGCCTGCCCACTCCCTGGCCTCCTGCTGACACTTTCTAATGCAAAACAGTCATCAGATCATCCCCAGGGTACCAGGTCCCCACTCTTCTAGTTTGCACCTGTCCAACCTCTGCTGGTAATTTTTAGCAGGTGCGTTATAGAGAGCCCACTTCAGGCTACAAACTCTCACTTCTACCCAAAAAGTACAGTGCGGTTTCCCATGTCAACTATCCTTGGTTTCCCATGTCAACCATCCTTGGTAGATGTTGAGCCCCCTGTAGATGAGCAGACAAATCCGGGAGAACAGTGAACAGCAGCATCACCCCGGGGAGCTGGGACAGTACCCAGTGGTCACTGTGTCCATGTCCCTCTGTTCCACACTGGCCAGCCATTCCCGGTCACATGGAAGGACAGTCCCAGCAGCACAGCACCGAGGGGTGAAGACCACCGTGGACCCACAAGATGCGTCTCAGATGACTTGACTTCAAAACCACAAGGTTTCCAGCACCAAGGCTCTTCCTCCTGCCCTCATTTCTGGCAGCTTCCAAGGCCCTGTACACCAGCATCCCTTAATCACCCACTTCCCAGTGAATCCCACTCATTAGCCAGGTATGGCAGTCTTCCATGGCTGAGCGCTGCCTTCTCCAGCTCCCCTCCTGCCACTCCCTGCACCTTCCCTGCAACCAGAAAACGCGAAGCTCCACCTTCACGTTCCCCCCACACCCCCCCCCGCCAGTTCCCCACACACACTGGCTAGCCTTCTCCCCATCCATGTCAGCAGCAGAACTCCAACTCCCATCACCACGCTTCCTTCCATTTCCAGGAAGCTCCTCAACATCTGTCTGTGTGCACACAGCTCTGCTCTCATCCCATCAACCCTTTTGGTTCCTGGAGACCAGGTAACTGGTTCTGTGTACCTCCCAGGGCCAGGCCTGTCAGCAAAGGCAATGTGGGCAGAGGGAGGACAGCCACTGTGCACCAACAACCCACTCTTTAGCCCATTAAGGGAAAAACCGACACAGAAAGGGCTCAGCCTGTGATCTGAAGTCCTTCCCTAGGAACCTCTCTTTATCACTGTTGTATTTTTCAAAGTGAACTTGATCCCAAAAGCAGATTAAGAAGCGCCTGGCAGGGGGAAGTGTCTCTGTAAAGCCAACAAAGCCAACCACCCCTATTTGCAGAAATCTGGAACCATTCCCTTCCCGGGAAAATGAGAAGGATGTGCTGGTAAGATGGTCTGTCCCCTTGCCTGGGACACCAATGTGCCCAGAGGGTTCTCTGCTGCCCAGAATGGCGCGGTCTAGTCACGGAGCTGGAAGCCACGACCCCTCTGTTGACGGGCGTCCATCAGCCCACACCCCTCACACGTACTGCCGCTGGTGCTCCTGGTGCTGGTCCTTGTTCTCCACGTCCTCCTGGAGAAGCCTCTGGTTCTGCTCTTTCAATCTTTGGTTTTGGCTCTGCAGGTGACGGTTTTCTCCTTCCAAGTTGCCCTTGAGGTGGGAGAGCAGCTAAAACACAGATGGACAATGTTTCAAACACCACACGCTCCTGTGATTCCACTGCTGGGAATCTACTTCCAAAAGTTGAAAAAGGCCACGTGCACAAAGATGGCCATTTTGGTATTATCTACTTCAGCTGGCATGACCAATATGGCCAATGCCATGGGGATGGCCAAGCCTTCTGTTACTGCACCATCCAATCAGGCAGCCACAGGCCATGTGTGGCCGCTTAGCACTGAAAATGCAGCCAGTCTGAGCTGAGCCATAAGTGCAAAATATATAATAGGTTCTGAGGACTTAATAATGATTCAAAAATAATGTAAAATATCTCATTAATAAGCTGCCTGGTGCTTGTGGCTTGGTTGAGTATCATCCCATGCACCAAGAAATCACCAGTGTAGTTCCTGATGAAGGCACATGCCTGGGTTGCTGGCTCCATTCCCAAGTAGAAGCCATGCAGGAGGCAACTGATGGATGTTTCTCTCAAAAAGTCAGTAAAAACATATTATAAAAAAATCTCATTAATAAGCTTTAGGGGTTACATGTGATATTTTAGATATAAGGGTTCAATATAATAGACCCTTAAATTAATCTCACCTGATTCCTTTTACTTTTTGAATATGGCTACTAGAAAGCTGAGTGTTACATGTGGTGGCCTGCATTATATTCCTATTGCACATCTCTGCTCAAGGCAGGGTTGGCACGCTTTTCCGGTAAAGAACGAGGTACTAAATATGTTAGGCTTTCCAGGCCGACAGTGGTCCTGTTGCAACTGTTCAACTCTGTTATTACAGCAGGAAAGGAGCCAGAGAAACAATGCACACGCATGGGTGTGTCTGTGTTTAAAAAATAAACAAACCAAAAATCTTAACTCATGGACACCAACATTTCAATTTCATGTCACTTTCACTTGCCCCCAAATATTATCCTGCTTTTGATTTTCCCCAACCATTCAAAACTGTGAAAGCTACTCTTGGTTCTCAGCCATACACAAACAGGCGTGAAGCTGGACCTGAATTTTGGGCTGAGGGTGGCCAGCTCCTGCTCTAGAATATCATCGCGGTTGGTATAGCAGGAAGTCCCAAGCTTTGGCTTCAGACAAACGGGGTTCCAACCCGCTACTTCAGAGGGACAAGGATGGGAACCCCAGCTCACAAGATCATTGTGAGAATTAAATGAGATGACACAGAGAGCAGAGTGCTCAGCCGAGAGGACGGAGATACAATGGTACTTGGCTGTTTCCATGCACCGCCCCGACCCTGCAAAAAGCAAAGATCAGGTGAAAGGTGTTCTGTAGCACACCCCTGCCAGTCATGGTGTTCATCCCAGTCAACTGCCTCTGGCTTCCTCTCTGCCTCTGTGTGACATTCA
>NW_005871478.1:800746-807485 GCF_000147115.1 Myotis lucifugus
GGGACACCCGATATAATTACATATTGTTTTTGTGATTAATCACAATGCTTTAATTATGTTCAATTTGTAACAATTAAATTGGGGTCACCACAACATGAGGAACTGTATTAAAGGATCGTGGCATTAGGAAGGTTGAGAACCACTGCTCCTGGTCCTCTGTCCTGCCCAAACAAAGCAGATATTTTTGAAAAACAAACACAACAAAAAAATAATTATTGTACCAGCATTCCAAAATTTTAAGTTTCCATCAACATTCAGACATCTTCTTCTCAGAAAAAAAAAAAAGCATAAAGAAGGATGACCTGGCAGCCTGACCTGCCTCCCAACTGACAGCCTCTAACTGGGGTGTATTCTCCACCAGGACCTGGTCTATTGCTGACTCTCCTTCCCCACCTGCTGGACTTGCCCGGCCACTGCAGGCAGCTGAGTTTACAGCCCCACAGCACATGTTAAATCAGGGCTGTGGGAAGGAAGGCTTCATGTGGTCACGCCTCTAGGTTGAGGCAAGACCTGGATTTGAATCCTGCCTGTGCCACTAACTAGGAGCATTGACCTTGAACAAGTTGTTTAATCTCCCTGAGCCTGTTTTCTCCTCTGTTGCTCTGGTTTTTTTAAAGAATAACAATAGCTCAATCAATTATCATGATCCGCAGTATAATGTGAATACTGAACCTATTCCCACCAGTTCTTGGGAGTCTCTGGTCACATTGTGTCAGCTGATCAAGACACAAAGACGCCTCCTGTAATACACTCAGAGCCAACAGCACCATACCTGGGTCCAAATGACCCTTGAGTGTCACTCGTACATTCCCCGTAAGGCCCAGCGCTTGGGAACACTAGACAGCACTTCAGCACTCCATTTGGGAGCCATTTCAAACAGCGAAATCATCACCAAAACGCACAAAAATGAATACCATGGCACTCAATGGCCCATGAAGGGGAGGATGGTAGGTGAGAGCTGAAAAAAGGCTGGGGTCAAAGGCCTTGTTCAACCTCAGCTGCAAATGTGCACATCAGGCGACTCCAGTATCTCCCACTCTGGGCACGTCCATGACAGGCCACAGGCACTGATTTGGGGGTCACCAGTACAGTTCATCCAGGAGGTGAATTCACAAATGGGAATGTGTGAATGCTGAGGACCGAGCCTCCCTCCCTCACAGGATTGCTGGTGTTAGAGGATGCAGGTGCCCCTGCCCAACAGTCATCAGCATCATAACTGTGGGAGGGGAGGTTGTCCAAACCTAGACAATGCCCCATCCCAGCTGCCGAGTCCTTCCTTCCAGCCACCAGCTGCGTCCAGGGCAGGGTTGGTAAAAATGCACCATCACCAGGGGTCTCACTTGAGCTCAGCTCAGCGGGTGCTGAGTGAGTGGGTCAGACTGACATCCGGGCAGAGGTGCTGCAGGGGGCCTGGCGGTTACCTGTCCAGCTCTCCCTGCAGCCTCTGGTTCTCCTTGGTGGCCATGGTGCTCGTCCTCTGCTCCTGCTGCAGAGCCTCCCGCTCGGTGGTCAAGAGCATCCCCAGCTGCTCCAGCGCCGCCTTATGTTGGAGCTGGTCCTTGTATCTGTTGAAGGAAAACACACCCACTAGGAATGGGCACCCAGGGAGACCTCAAAGCCTGGGTGAGCGGCTTCTCTCTGCAAGCTGAGAGAGAATGAGATGGACAGGGGATGGGGCTGGACAGAGAGAGGGATAGACACTGGGCCAGCTCGGGGGGTCTCCTGCAGCCCAGGAGCCAAGTACCCCTCCTCCCACCCAAGGTGTCTCCATGGTCCCTTCCAGACCCTGTCAAAACAGCCTCCCTCCTTCATCCCACTGGGAACAAAACCACTGTTTTCTGAACTCCACACCCTTCTCAAAGAAACCACAACACATACAGGGGAATTCCACCGCCCATAACAGCTGATCCCCCTCACCGGGCCCTGGGTGAGCCCTCCGCCCCAGCTCAGGAACACAACTCTTCCTGCTCTGAGCCAGGCAGCCTGGGGGCCAGAGGCTTGCCTGGTGGGGCCCAAGCAGTCACCAGGGGCAGCTGCACACCCTGCTCCTCAAGGCAACCCCAGTCCAGCCTTTGCCCTCGCCCTCCCGAAGCCTCCCCCTCAGCTCGGGCTTTTATTTCCTTCCTGTCTCAGTCTGCAGAGGGTCCTGCACAGCCTCTCTGGAGGGCAGCAGAGCACAAGAGGGAGCCCCTGACCAGCCCCAGGCTGTTCCTCCTCCTGCAGGAACCTTCCCTGTTCAGGGTGACTTGGGGGGACCCCCTAGGTCCAAGGTGGAGACTGAGTCATCACCTTCCAATCTTCCCCATGCAGGCAAATCCCTTTCCAGACCCCCTTCCTGAGGTGTCCACACCCAGAGAAAGGCTGACAGAGACCACCCAGGTTCCATGGTTTCAGCCCCTGCCCTCAGCCCTCCATACCCGCCCCTCCTCCCCTGACCCCATATCAGCTGTACTTGTAACCTCTGCCTGGAGCCAAGACCTGTGGGGACTCAAACTCAGACACCTGCTCAGGTGGCTGTGGGAAGACAAACGTTCCTTTGTGTGGCCTTTAGCCATGGGTGGAGACTGCCAGGACAGGACGTGGGACGTGGAAGGTGGGGGTGGGGGCTCTGCTGGGCTTTCAGGGCGGCGATCTTTCTCATCCAGGTTTGAGAAACAGGGCTATGGACCATTAGGGTCCCCACCTCCTGCTTCCCTGTTGTGTCTTGGCAAAGCACAGGATCAAGCATATCGCAACCATTAGTAACGACCCTCCGGCAGGGCAGAGACTGTGAGTCCTACTCCCCACTGAATCCTGGGTACGAGGCTGGACACCCAGTACATGTGCACCAGGGGAACGAAGGAGTGAGTGTCCCAGTCAAGTGTCAGGTGAAATGAATACAGAGCCCCCGGACTGTGTTCCAGGCACCTCCACCTCCAACTTGCAGCCATGCTGCAGACACACCAAGGGCCTCCAGCTATCTGTCAACCAGTAAAACCATTGAGTCACACAGTAGGTCCATCAAGCAAGGAGTCATAGGCAGAACAATGAACTCCTCCCTCAGAGCAGTCAAATGCCACCTGCACAAACCTTCCCATGTGAACAGACATAAGAATATATCCACACGGTTATCATAGGGCATTGAGGGTAAGGCCCGCAGCGCCTGGTGCGGGGTGGGCACCACGGGAGGCTCCCATCAGTAGTCAGCTGGGTGCATTCCCACCACGTTAGACAGCACCACGTGCCCAGTAGGTGCTCACTAAGTGTCTCATGAACACAGGATGGGTGCGGAGGAGGCAGAGAAGGAGATGCCACGAGGCAGAAGATACTCATTCTGGTGGGAAGGAATGAGAGCCTTATAGGAGCAGACATCTCGGCACCCCCAAAGGAAGGGAATCTGGGTGGAGAAAGGGGTGGAAGGCTCTGGAGAGAGTCCACAGGCAGCACTGCGTGAGTGCGTAAATGAACATCATTGCTCCCAAGTTCATGCAGCAGCAGGCGCCCTCCACAGGCTCTGCAGGCTCAGCGCCCTCCTGGACCCTGTGATGCCAAATCCCTGCACCTCAGCTGCTCCCAGGGAAGTCCCAGCCTTTGCCTGGCATCTGCTGAGACAGAGGCAAGGGAAGTACTCAGCAGGGACAACTCACAAGCACAGAAAGTGGACAGCTCCCTCCTGCGCTGCTCCAAGTGTGGGAGAGCCTCTCTTTATCGCATCTCTCCCACTCTCTCCCCCCCACCTTGGAGTTCTCTGTACATCTCACTTCCCCCAGGCTCTGGGTCCCGCTGCAACTCCCGGGTCCACTGAAATCAGGGATCTGCCGGGCAGGAGCTCAGCCGAAGTTGGCTGACTACATGCACACAATGCCCTGATTTGGCAAAAGCCCAAAGTTAAGATTTATGCATTTAAGGTACATCAATTTTACTTAAAAAAAAAAAAAAAGATGTATGAAGAGTCAGAGGTAAAGGTGACATGAGAATGGCAGAGGATTGGTAATGCTGCTGCAGGTGATGGGAACACGGGGTTTTCACTATACTATTCTGTACACGTCCATATATTCAATACTTTCCAAAATTAAAAGTAAAAAAAGAAATTCAGAAGCCCAGACTTTGAGACATGGACAGGGAAAAGGCCTGGGGAGCTCGGTAAGGCATGCCCCTGAACATCCGCAGCTGTGGTGACTTCCCCTCCTTGTCCTTGGTTTGGAGAGAAAAGTAAGAGGGGGTAGGAATGCCCAGGGGAGCTGGGTCCCCAATGCTGACACCTGGTTTCCCTGAGCCGGGATTAGTGGGCACACCCTTCTCCCCTGGGGGACCCTCCTGCCCCTCAGTCTCCAGCCGCACCAACTCCACATCGCTGAGGGAGATGGTGGATTTACTTCTCTTCACTGTGAAGCAGCGGGACAGAGGAAACATGAGGGACCAGAGTGAAGGGGGGACAGGAGCCCGGGGAGCCGTCAGTCACCCCCAGCCGCAGGCACCCACCTGTCACTGAGAGCCTTGCCCACCAGCTCCAGGGTCCGACGCAGCAGTGTCTTATGGCGGCGGTATTTGTCCAGAAGGGCCTTGTGCTCCTTAGTCAGGTGCTCGTGGAGTGCGCCTAGGCTCGCATGTTCCTGCTGCAGGGCCTGGTGGGCTGCCACCAGCTGCTGGTGCTGGAGCTGAGTGTCCTGCTCTGTGAGTACAGTGTGGGAGGCGCTCTGGGAGCTCAGAGTGGAATTTTCCACCTGCTGGAGGGAGAAGGAAATGACGCCTCATCAGGTGCAGGCCAGGGGGACCACAGACTCCCGATCCCCAGGTCCCCACACGCAGTGAGGGACCAACAGCGGGTCAAGTGCAGACACCAAAATAGCAGGACCCTCAGGAGAGGCAACACCCAGCCGAGCTGAGGACAGTTCTCCCTGCACTCAAGGAACTGCTCTGGGAAGGCCCACGGCAGAAACGGACTGTCCCATGGGCCTAAGCTTAGTCCTGGGCCCCTCCCTGCACATGTGACCTTTCTTGGCAATTTTTGCCCTTTCTCTGGATAACCTCCTTGGGTACCCTCTCTGAATACTTTGAAAAGTGCATGGAAATTCAGTAAGGACACAGAGAACCTGAACAGCACTACCAACCCATTTCACCAATATTTACACAACACCCATCCAACCGCATACAAAGCACCAGAGAGTTGACCGGGGAGGAACCGTCCTGACTCATTCTGAGGCCAGAATTACCCTGGTGTCCAGCTGCTTGTCCCGCTCCAGACCCTCAGGCTTCAGGGTGTCCAGAGACGTCTGCAGCCTCTGGTTCTCCAGCAACAGGTCCTGGCTTTCCCACTCGAGGGCGTGGACCCTCTCAGGGGCCGTCGTCAGGGCGCTGACCTCCATGGCCAGCTTCTCGATCTCCTCCTGCAGCCGATGCAGCTCCTGCTCAATCTCCTGTGCCCGCACCACGTGCTCCTTCACCCGCACCTTCATGTGCTCCAGCTCCTGTGCCTGCGCCGCCTGCGCCTTCACCTGCTCCAGGTCCCGGCACAGCTGCCGCCGCTCCCACTCCATCATGGTCACTTTCCTTTTGGTGTCCGTCACCGTCTGGAGGAGGACTTTTTGCTCAGTCTTCCTGCCCTTCATGCGGGCCTTGCTGCCTGTCTGTGAACTGTCCCACAGTGAATGCAACACTTTTTTCAGATCCTTGAACTGCAGGAAAACACAATGGAAACAACACAGGCATGATTTCAGTCCAAATGGAGGCCCAAAGTGTAGGCCTGGAATGTCCATCTCATCATGGACCCAAAGGACGTCCTAACATTTCCCAAAGGCCTGATATGGACACAAGGTGAAGGGCATGGAGATCCCCACCCAGACAGTTCAAGTCTAAACACTTTCACAGAATCCAGATGGCATAGAAACAGAAACTGCATCTTCTCCTAAAACAATGGAAGTGATTTCCTTGGTGCTTTTTACCCTGGTCCACAGTGGTGTGAGAGCTGACCGCCCACCCCTGTGGCTGCTCCTCACACCACTCTCCCCTGCAGACATTGCACATGATCTTCCCTCTGCTGTGAATGCTCACCTGCCTCCACCCCCAGCCTCCAGCTTCTCTGGCTTCTTCTCATCATCGAGGGCTCAGTGTGATTGACAGCTCCTCAGAGAAGCCCTGCACCAGGATTCTAAATGTCCTGCACCTAATAAGACTCTCCCTGGACCCACGTATATTCCCTCAATAGCACACGTCTTAAGTCACCTGGCTTGTCACCTGTCATTCCACCTCGTAGACTGGAAGCCATATTTGGGGAGGGTGGATGCATGCCTCTTAAGTCTACACAGCACCACCCCAAGCCCCTTTTCTGCAATACTAGAGAGGCTGAAGAACTCAAGTACCTGATACCCAGCCTCCCTTGCAGCTAGGGTTAGTCATGTGTCCGGCATGCCAATGAGATGTACACAGAGGATCCCGGGAGGCCTTCCCTCTGTCTCTTCACCATCCACATTCTTCCTGCCCACTTCTTGGCAAGGCACATCAGCCACCGCCAAGATTGGCAGAGCAGGAAGGGGAGAAGCCTGAATTCTGGGTGGTGTCACTGAGCCACTGACCCAGCACTGGGCTGGCCTACACTAAGACTCTCTGTAATGTGGTGGTGGAAAAACCATAGGAGATTCAAGTCAATTAAGAATGGGACGCCACACATCCAAGGGGGAAATTGGGTTGTTAGGCGTCACTAGACACAGTGGGTATTTAGATATGTTTTGTTATGTCGAGAAGACCAGAAGAAACTACCCTG
>NW_005871478.1:930354-933716 GCF_000147115.1 Myotis lucifugus
GGCACATCCCCAGTGGGAGATGTGCAGGGGGCAGCTGAGTGGATGTTTCTCTCTCATCGATGTTTCTAACTCTCTATCTCTCTCCCTTCCTCTCTGTAAAAAATCAATAAAATATATTTTAAAAAAATTCGAAAGGGAACACTGTCAGTGTCTGACATGTACAGCCTCGGTGGTTGGACGAGTGCACCTGCTGACAGGTGTGGGACTTGGCTGAGCCACTTTCTTAAACAAGGAAGGGGTGAGGCTGAGAGTCTGTCCTGGCTTTGAGGGCCGAGTCTAGGCCTCTCACAGTCACTCCACTGACCTGGGTCCAGGAACAAAATTCAGAGGAGCTTTTGTTCAATACGCAGTTCCTATTTGAACATGTCACACACCTACTCTTAGAAAAACAACAGCTCTGGGCAGTTTCCCAGAAATGAGGGGTCTGTAAGACACAACAAGCAAACAAGTCCTATGGCCTCTGTGTGCCAGGCACATGCTGGGGGTGGACACAATGGTTGGGCCCTCACAGGCCCCCCCACGGGAGGCGTCCACTGCACTTACTCCCGTGCCAGCGCCCAGCACACACTGGGGAGCTGTTCAGCTCATTCCCCTCATTCCTGCTCCCACCCCCCGGAGAACTCCCAGCGCCACTCAGTCTCAGGAGGACTGAGTCTCCCCTGAATGCCCTCAGTCTGCGAGCACGCATACACGGGGACATGCCCATTTCTCCTGGCGGGCTGTTTTCCAAGGCTTGCCCCACTCACGGATTCTAACTCCTGGGAGCGGGCCGGTAGCTCCTGCTTATCCATCACGTGTTCATTTCCCCGAAAGGGCCAGAACCCCGGATTCTCGGTAGAGGGGAAACCGTGCACCTACCGCCAGTGGACACGGTTCTGGTCAAAGCCTGGTATCCGGAAGGGTTTGGTCACTGACTCTGGCTTCACCTGACAGCCCCCTCTCTCCCTGTCCCCGGCCCTGCACTAGGTGCTCTCTGTCTCTGCCACATTCACTCTTCACAACAGCCCCCAGAGGGAGGCAGGGACAGCCCCTTCCTACACACGAAGAGGCTGACTTGGGTCAATTAAGGAATGAGCCCCAAGTCACAAAGTCAGCCAGTGGCGAAGCTGGGCTTGAACTCAGGCTGGAGAGGTCCAGACCTGTCTCTTCACTGCCTCAGCAGGCTGCACTTTATCCTAAAGGAGCCGGCGGGGGTAAGGAACCCCGACTACTATCAGCGATGTGAGCCGGAGCACCTGGAGGGGCTTCAAAAGGAAGGAGGCCCAGCTCTCCCCCCTTGGCCACTGTCCCCAGCATTCTCATCTTGCGTCTACCCACCAGTACTCACCAGTATCACCATACTCTCAGGCCCTGAACTCCCATAGCAAAGCCTGCCTGGACATCCTTATAACCAACTCCTACTCAGCCTTCAAAACCCAGCCAGAATTGCCAGCTTTGAAAAGGACTTCAACTCCACTCTATCCCACCCACTCAGTCAGATGCTGGGGCACCCAGAGTGCCCAGTATGAGGCAACACTGAACTGGCCTGTCTGCCGCCCCCCCCCAAGGCTAGTCCTGCAGGGCAGGACTATGCCACTCCTCTTCTCGTGGGGCCCCCAGAAATGTTCAAAGACACTTGTCAGCTGAATCACACCGTGAGGGGGAGTCAGAGGCGCCATGTGAGTTGGGCCCTGAAGGACCTGGGGAAAGGCAGGGATGGACAAGTGTCCAGAAGCAGAGTACAGCGTGGAACTAAATGATTTATAGCTACTCTTCCAATGGGACTCAGTTTTCTGGGGTTGTCAACCTTCCCATGGATCAGGCAGCAGAAACATCTAAACCTGCTTTGCACACCCACCACCCAGAAGTGAGAGACAAGACCCCGAGAAGCTGTGCCCGAGTCCTAAAGTGGCAAAGGCTGGGCCTGGAGGAGGCAGAGAGTGTGAGACCACCGGACCCACGGTCCGATCTTAAACCCAGCTCCTACCTGCCTTGCCACCACCTGCCCTGCCCCTCCCTGCACTATCGCAACCAGGGGCCCCATCTGTGGACAGAACTTCCCGTAATAAGCTCACTAGAAACGTGTTCCTCTTGACGCCACCTGGTGCCAGGGCACGAGGGGATGAGAGGCACCTGGACCACCTCTCCTGTGATGGACGGGACAAGGCTTGCTCCACACCCAGCAAGTGGAGTGAGAGCTGGGACTCGCCTGCGGAGCCTCTGCCGCCTCTGGGAGCAAGCCCTGCCCAGGAAGCTAAGTGCCCATCCCTCTCTGAGGGGCAGAGACAGGCCCAGCTGGCCCTCAGCTGCTCAGGACCCTCAAGGCACCCGCATGTCTGCCCCTGGTGGCGTGAATTTCAGCCAAGGACAAAGCATGGGACCAGAGGGACCTCCCAGGCACTCTCTCTCTGCCTCTGTCCTCCACCCCGGGCCCTGGCAGCAGAGGTGGGATGAGTGTCTGCAGATGGAAGTCCAGGATCACCCGGTGCACCCCCACTTTCCAGCTGTGCCTACGGGTGCGCAGGCTTGTCTCCTCGGGTTGTTGCACTGACACGCTCCCCTTTTATGTATTTCTCAGTGGCGACACTGGATGGGCTATTGGGGATGGCACAAGCTCTGTCCTCTCGGCTCCCTGGGCCCCGGCACACGGGCCTTGGAGAACAGTGTGACTCATCCTCTATGTGGCCTGGCCTCCATGGACCACTCTGTTTCTCTTGTAATTCATTTAATAATGCAAAGTATAAAGCATTACTAATTTCACAGCAAAATTATTAATCGACTAGAGGCCCGGTGCATGAAATTCCTGCTGGGTGCGGTCCCTTGGCCTGGCCGGAGATCCAAGTGTGAGCATCTGGCATGGAGGCCAGCTGACCTCTGGGCCCAGGGCAGCATCTGGGCCCCTGGCCCCCGCACACCCCCCTCATCCCCGCACCTGAGTCATGGTGCCCAAGTCTCCACACAGAGATGCGGTGAGCATGGATGGACATTGCAGGCCGGAGAGCAGTGTAGGCCTCTGGGCCACCCAGTGGTGTCCCCCGGAAGCAGGGAGGGCAGCATGCTCTCTCCTGGCTGGCCTTGCAGACCAGCTCCTGCTCAAACCCACCAGGAGCCCAACAGGCTCCTGTGGTCCTGGCTGCTGTGGCCTGGCTCACCTTAACAAGTTTGTGCGGGTGCAGGGTGGGCTCCTCCTGGGCACCCAGCACCTGAGCTCAGGGGCTTCCCTGGTGGTCGAGCCCTGCGTCCCGGGGGATAGTTGCAGGGGGAGTGAGAACGAGCTTGCATTCTTACAGCACCTCCATCCCTGTCACCCCCGCTCCCAGTTAGCCAGCAAGAGGTCACAGTGCATTGTCAATGCCAGCAATGATCTGCACCGCCCCCTGGTG